>NW_026873895.1:0-15380 GCF_032173495.1 Musca vetustissima
ATGTCTTTGTGAATATGTTTGCAACAGGCAAAAGAAAACGTGATAGACACATGGTTAATTTTGAGAATATACATAGAAACACTTTTTATGTCGATTTATGTCCGTCTGTCCATGTTAAATTGTAAACAAAGTACAGGTCGCATTTTTGATTCGAATTGGATGAAATTTGGCACAGCTCAATCCCTATTGAAATTGGGAAAAATCGATTCAGATTTAGATAAAGCTCCCATATATATATATATATATATATATATATATTGAATTAAGTCTAGAATGATGAATGATAAGTTTCGGGAAAATCAGATAAGATTTCGATATATATTTTATATTTTATGTAAATGGTGCATAAAAGTCCCTATATATCTTTCGATTTGCATGAAATTTGGCATAGCGTACTGAATTAAGTCCAGAATGATTTGTGTTAAGTTTCGTGAAAATGGGTTCAGATTTAGATATAGCTCCCATATATATTTTCGTTCGATATTTTTCGTCCGACTTTATATAAATGGTGCACCAAAGTCCCTATATACTCTTGGATTTGAACGAAATTTGGCATATCGTACTGAATTAAGTTTAGAATGATAAGTTGTAAGTTCGTTGAAAGTTGGTTCCGATTTAGATATAGCTCCCATATATATATATATATATATATATATATAGTTGCGGTAAAAATAATAGCAGTGCACCCTATATTCAATGATTCTTGTTTGTTTTCCTAATGTGGACATATTAATAATTCCATTACTGTATTAACCGTTATAGAATGTGAGTGCAAAATAAAAGCAGTAAAAATTTTGATTTAGTACTTGCACGTGATGTTTTGGGCATTTTTCTCGTACTACGGATTAGGGTCAATATATTGGATTAAAAATACTCCGGATGCCACTCAACATATTGAAATACTGCAAAATATTATGCTGCCATAAGCGGAATATTAAATGCCTTTAAAATTGATATTTCAACAGGACAATGATCCGAAGCATACCAGCCGACTAGCAAAACGGTGGTTTAAGGACAACAATATAGATCTTTTGGAATGACCTGCGCAGTCACCGGATCTAAATCCAATTGAAAATTTGTGGTGCGATATCAAGAAGGAGGTGGCCATAGCTAAACCTAAGAATAATAATGAGCTATGGAGTGTAATTCAAGGAGCCTGGCTAAAAATTCCGTGCGAAAGATGCAAAAATTTAGTCAATTCAATGAAACGTCGCTGTGAACCTGTAATACGCAACAAAGGCTTTGAACAAAGTATTAATTTGTAGGGAATAATGCTCTTTACATGAATTTTAAGGATACACATTAATAAAAGAACAATAAATGAATTTAAGTTAGGTTTTGTTAGAAAAGCTATTTTTTTCTTGACCGACGTCATTTCGGTAATAAACGTCATTTAACACTATATTTTCAAAATACAACACTTTTCGTTTTTATTAACATATAAATAATAAATCGTAATGCAATGCCTTTAATTTGTGAAGAAAACACTACACAATTTCAATGAAAACATTTGTTTTTTTTCAGGAGGAATATTTTATTGCATTGCGCTGCTATTTTTTTGACCGCAGCTGTATGTTTTTCTTCCGATTTTATGTAAATGTTGCACCAAAATCCCTATTAAACTTTCAATTTGCACGAAATTTGGCATAGCGTACTGTATTGAGTCTAGAATGGACGTGTGTTAAGTTTCGGGGAAATCGGTTCAGATTTCGATATAGCTCCCATATATATTTGCGTCCGATTTTATGGAAATTGTGCACCAAAGTCCCTATACCACTTTCGATTTGTACGAAATTTGGCACAGCTTACTGACTTGAGTCTAGAATGATATGTGGTAAGTTTCGAAAAAATAGGTTCAGATTTCGATATAGCTCCCAAATACACATACATATTCATCCGATTAGGAGTGCACTAAACTCCTAATGTTTGTCCGATTAGCACGAAATTTTTTACAACGTATCAAATGGGGACTTGAATGACGTTATTGCGTTTGGTTGAAATTGGTGGTGTCTGAACGGGTGTCTGATTTAAATGAAATTTTTTAACAGTGCGTCGTACCGAATAGCGTGTATCAATTTTTCGTTTTCCATAAATTTGTTCCAAAATATACATGGAACCGAAAAATATTGCCGACAAATTTGAGGTTGAAGTTTCAGTGCCAAGAAGGATTGCTACGCAAAAGTACAGGTGAAATGTAATGGGTTTGAACTTCAAATCTTTTTATAGACAAAATAATTGTAAGTATGACCGGCATATTTCGGGAAAATTAAAAAAAATAGTTAAAACATTATCAAATATAGTGCCAAGCATAAATGACTTTTATTCAAATATTTTAATGAAATCATACAATTTTATGAAAAATATTTTCCAAATTCTAAGCTGGTAATAGGAACTGAAGTGGATCCCCGAACATTTAAATATAAATATATTGTTAAAAATATATATATTGTTAAAAATATATTGTTAAAAAAATATTGTAACACATAATTTTGGGTTCACATAATTTAATAAATATGCTCTGATATTTCGACTACAACTACATTATTAGAAACTAAAAAAACCACTGTTATTTTATGTTTTACAACTGTAACATTTACATACTATGTACACAGTAAGTAAGTAGACATACAATGAGAGTAGACGATGATTATTCACACAATCCGCCTTTACACGATAAAAACATTTCAAATGTGTGACATGCAATATCACAGATAAACATTTAACCTGTCACGTTGATAACAGTAAACAAACTAACAACGGTTTTATTAGGGATTATCATAATCGTACAAAATTAGTTGGAGGAAGGAAACATTTGTGAAACGAATATTTAAAAGTGCATTGCTTCGTATCGGCCGGTTGCACTGATGTTTGATAAACCCAAGAAGGTCGACTATTTGTTTTGGTCTTTATTTTTTTCTAGAAATTTGGTCATAATTTACGAACCTCTAATTCATTTCCATATACCTAGAATTGTATATCATTTAATGTTGTTGGTCTTATTAATGTTTTACATCATGTAAAAAGAAAGGGGCTGACAGATAACAATTTGTATATGTAAAATGATAAATAATAAATAGACCTTATAACACATTGATAAGAAACAAAAAATATGTTGCACTGAGATTAGTGCTTAGGTACTAGACTGTCTGAAATATACCCGATATAACTATAGATCTTATGGAATGGCCTGCGCAGTCACCGGATCTAAATCCAATTGAAAATTTGTGGTGCGATATCAAGAAGGAGGTGGCCATAGCTAAACCTAAGAATAATAATGCGCTATGGAGTGTAATTCAAGGAGCCTGGCTAAAATTCCTTGCGAAAGATGCAAAAATTTAGTCAATTCAATGAAACGTCTCGAAGTTTAGATGTAGATGTCGCACACATTTCTTCAAATACATTTTTAACACTTTTTTCCGGCACTTCTCTAAAACTTTTAGAACTTTTTACACATTAAAAGTGTAAATAAGAGCGTAACTTGTGGATAAAATATTAAAAATCGCTTAATATTATTATTATTCTTATATGTGCAAAAGTTTTCGAATTGTGTTTGTTTTTTATTTAACTTGTACCCTGCCCGGCCCCGGGTTTTACTATTGCATATTCATATTTATCAAAAGGTGAGTTTTGTAAAAATTTAATTATACCCGGCCCCGGGGCCCGGCCGGTTATTATCAAATTCAGATTAAGCAAAAGGTGATTTTTGGAAAATTTTTATTATACCCGGCCCGGCACTGGGTTCCTTCTATCACATATCCCGATTTAGATCAGAACCTTATTTTTAAATAAAGGAGGGTGCGGGCAAGCACCAAGTCCCAAAATTACCTCTGTCGCACCCTCTTACAAATTGGAAAGATGCTCTTGAATGCTTCACCGACCACGAAAAAAGGAATAGCACAAAGATGCGATGATGAGGACTCGGGACCTTTTATAAAGAATGAAAGATGTTTCAAAACATATGGACAAAGAAGCTTCAGATATATTGAAAGAACAAAAGTATAATCTTAAAGTGGCCATTGAGACAAATTTATTGTGTGAAAGGGAAGACATCGCCTTGAGGGGAATTACAGCCTACTGAATACTGTCGTTAGACGCAAACATAGAAAATGTTTGGAGAGTAAACACAAAAAATGCAACATACCTGAGTACCAGAATACAGAACGAGTTAATAAAACTAATTGGAAATACATCCAGAAGTCTATTGATGAAGAAGTGAAAAGTGCTGTATTTTTTTCGGTTTTAGCGAATGAAACGATATATGTATAACAATTTTTACAAGGCATCTAATAAAAGACAAAGTTTTTTCCTTTTCTACGCAGAATTTGAAAAATTAAATATGAAAGACCTCCATAATAAACTCAGTAATCAGTTTGGGTTTGGGTCCAACATTTTTGAGATGTCAATGAATGATATGACAGCGTGTATAACATGTCAGCCAGTTATAGTGGAGTGTAGACCATTATGAAATCAAAATTCTTAATGGCGGTATACATTAATTATTCTTTTCACGAAAGATCGAAAGATCCCGACCTAATCGCATCTAATCCACTTGACGCGATTGTAGTATGTGACGAAAAACTATTTCCAAATATAAATATATTGTTACAAATATTAATAACAATACAGCTGAAGGAAGGGTTTCTAACCCACGTAAAAATCTAAAAATAGTAGAACCCTTAATTTTTAATCTGCAAAACATTTAATATATACGCAATACATTAAGACTAATGAAGTTATATATTGTTGTGAGTTTTATGAATATAAAATATTGTCTTAAGTTTTAATACATTTTAACGAACATATACAAATTTAACGTGCGGGATTTCATATTTAAGGAAGGCAAAATGTGACTTATTTTCATTTCGCACCATCGCACTGGCTGAAATAGCGATTTTAGCGGCATAAAATATATCCAGACAAGCTAGCTTCCCCAATTTTGGAGTGTAGAAAAAGTGAAATAAGAAAAATGGGCGGGCCACGCCCCCCTCATGTTGGGTATTTTGGCAATGTTGGTTTCGTTTTTCAACGGAATTGGCTGAAATTTGGTATTTTGGGTTCTCAGTGTATAGAACATCTCCCTACCAAAAATTATGAATATAGGACTGGTTCTTCGGGTAGCCCCATATGACGGTATATCCCATTATTCGAAATTTTTGAGACTTTGCGCACGTTTCTTCATCAAATAGGCTGTATTTATGTATTTTAGGTTCTTATTGGGTAGCAAATCTTTCTACCAAAAACTATCGATATTGGTCAACTTGTTAAAGTAGTCCCCATATAACGGTACCTCCGAAATTTCGGTATTAAGGGGAATTTGGGTACTTTTTTCAACCATGTTGAATATAATTTTCTATTTTGGATTCCCATTTATTGGAATGACTGATGTCACAAGTAGGGATGGATAGAAACTATCTGAAGTATTAAAAAAACATTTTTTTAACACAACTTTTGCCGGTTGAACCATTAGACCCGTAGCTCAAAACTAGGACCGATTCTTCAGCATACATTGTACACAATATTTCATTTCTATATTTATTCTCACTTCTGTGAAGTATATTCCATTTTAGTTACATAATTAGATAAATTCCAAGCTTAAATTAATATTGATTTTCTTAATTTACTGTCAATTTCGTATGGAATATTTCTTTTTATGTAATTTTTATCCTGAGTTTTTCAGCAAAAATATTAATAATTCCTTTATTAGCAGTCATTAGTAGACAATTTAAACATGACATAAAACTAGGGGTTTCTACAAACATATAAATAGTTCCTTTTGCACTTTGTTACAACTTTAGTTTTACTCCACGGAAAACGATAAACCTATTCAAAATTTCACCAAAAAATACACACACAAAACACCAACACATGTCCGAAGTACAAACATTTAGAAAAGTATATTTTTATATAGTAAAAATACCCTACTCGAGTATTATAATTCATATTTATCAAGATTTTTTTCAAAACATATATTATTAAAAACGGCTTTTAATTGTACGAAAGTATTGCTGCTTCAATTGTAATAACGCGTGCTAAAAGTAATGTAAACATTAACATAAACAGGGTTGCCAACAGTAAAAACTTTATTCGATTTTTTCTTATCAGTATGTTGTGTATTAAATGCCATTAACAAATTTTGAAAAATTTTAAGTTGAAAAAATTACTTTTTGCCGCCAAAATGGCGATTTCAGCCATAGTGCATCGGTGCGAAATAGAGTATAACTGACTAATCTGAAATGTTTTATGTAGTGAAGGTTAAATGGAGATATATATTGCACTAGATTGGAACGCACAGATACATCATTCTGGAAAAAGTATATAGCTATTTTGACTATGCCAAAATATGGACCGATATCGAAAATCTTCCGAAAAGCTATTTAGACCTTACAAGAACAAGGAATAGCAAATTATAGCCACATCGCACAGCGGTGGAAATCATTTGATTAGCGGCGCAAAAGTCAAAAATGAAAGTACAAAATTCCGAAATCGAAGACGGATACCTTCCTGACTCAGATTTCGATTTCACGTTTATTTGTTCCTAAAAAATGTTTTGAATTCAACATTTTTTGCTGCAACATATTTGGTGAAAAATTTTGGCAAAAACTAGCATATGACCGCAACTTCGTTAGCAAAATTAGTAATTATTAAATCATGTAAAAATATATTATTTTTTTTTTAGCAGAAGACTACATATGTCAGAAGAGCTGATAAACCTATATACCAATATCGACATTTTAGTACCATTTAGTACATTTTATATACATTTAGTAGGGGAGACTGGGGCACCTTCGGCAATTTTTTTTCAGTGCTCTATATCTCAGTACCTATTCAACATATATAACAACTTTATGGCTGATTATTGTCCTCGGACACTTAATTATAAAAAATAGTACCAAAAAGATATAAAAAAATAGTATTAGTTAAAAAATTACAGTTTTGTAAAAAAGTCAAATTCGCCGAATGTGCCCCAACCCGGGGTAGCTTCGGCATTTGATGGGGCATATTCGGCACCATAGTCATAGCTGGGTAATTGTCATCGCTATCAGTCTGGTTAAAATTCTGATCCTCTAAAGGCTCTATTTGGCTTTAATACGCCACACAATGTTTGAATTATTGCACTTTATTTTCTAGCGGCGGACGTTTGCATCTCAAGTTCGCACACACAATCAGAAATATGGCTTTTCTATCGCATTTTCGTCAATACAAGCACGTTTGATCTTATATATGCAATTTCGAGCCATATTAAAGGATTAGTTTTAAAGACAAACTCAAAAACATTTTAAGGAAATAATATTGCACAATCTGTATATGGCCGAATGTGCCCCACTTTAAAATGCCGAATATACCCCGAATGTACTTTTTATAGTTTTTTCATTTTTTCGATCAGTTTTGTAAAAACATTATATTTTTAAATGTTTCTGTAATAATACACATCGTAGTTAACCACTTTTTAATAATATTGTCTTAAAAATTTAAAAAGTTTTATACACGAAATACTTACGAAATGGAATTGAAATATTACAGAAACATCTAAAAACCAGTAAGGAAAGTAGTCAAGTCGGACGGGGCCGACTATATGATACCCTTCACCACTATGGGTATATTAAACAGGACTATTAGCATGAAATTGGATGAAATAAAATATGTGATATTTATCTAAATGTGAATCGACGTAGATCTATCCATAAAGTATGTAAATCGACTTCAAACAAATATAAATAGGTCATCCGTTGGGCTATGTCTGTAATTCTAGAAAACGCAACTACGTTATTCTATGCTCAATTTTGTACGATGTGCAAAATTTGATGTCAATCTGACTAACATGAGGAGTTTGATGTCCAATTTACTTGAAATCGGGCGGAAATATATATTTGGAAGCTCTAACCAAATATTAAGCGATTTCAAACAAACTTGTCACAGGTTAGGTTATACTAATTTCAGAACGTTTTGTTCCTATTGGTTCTTTGGTGCGTCAATTACTTAAAATCAATCTATAATAAAAGGGAGCTATATCTAAATCTGGACCGATTTTCACAAACCAAGGCAGACATCACTCTAGGCTCAAGTCAGTACGTTATGCGAAATTTCGTGCAAATCGAAGGACATATAGGCACTTTGGTGCACCATTTACATGAAATCGGACGAAACAATCGAAAGATATATAGGGACTTTGGAGCACCATTTACAAGAAAACGGACGAAACTATATATGAGAGCTATATCTAAATCTGGACCGATTCTCACGAAATTTGGCAGACATCATTCTAGACCTAAATAATTAGGCTGTACCAAATTTCGTGCAAATCGGAAGATATATAGGGACTTTGGGCACCATTTACATAAAATCGGACGAAACTATATATGGGAGATATATCTACATCAGGACCGATTTTCATGAAACTTGGCAGACATCATTCTAGGCTAAATTAAGTACGTTATGCCAAATTTCGTGCAAATCGAAAGATATATAGAGACTTTGGTGCACCATTTACATGAAATCGGACGAAACTATATATGGGAGCTATATCTAAATTTCGACCGATTTTCTCGAAAGTTGGCAGACATCATTCTAGACTCAATTCAGTACGTTATGCCAAATTTCGTGCAAATTGAAAGATATATAGGGACTTTGGGGCACCATTTACATGAAATCGGACGAAGCTATATATGGGAGCTATATCTAAATCTGGACCGATTTTCACGAAACTTGGCAGACATCATTCTAAGCTCAATTCAGTACGTTATGCCAAATTTCGTGCAAATCGAAAGATATATAGGGACTTTGGGGCACCATTTACATGAAATCGGACGAAACTATATATGGGAGCTATGTCTAAATTTGGACCGATTTTCTCGAAAGTTGGCAGACATCATTCTAGGCTCAATTCAGTACGTTATGCCAAATTTCGTGCAAATCGAAGGATATATAGGGACTTTGGGGCATCATTTACATGAAATCGGACGAAACTATATATGGGAGCTATATCTAAATTTGGACCGATTTTCTCGACAGTTGGTAGACATCATTCTAGGCTCAATTCAGTACGTTATGCCAAATTTCGTGCAAATCGAAAGATATATAGGGACTTTGGGGCACCATTTACTTGAAATCGGACGAAACTATATATGGGAGCTATATCTAAATCTGGACCGATTTTCACGAAACTTGTCAGACATCATTCTAGGCTCAATTCAGTACGATTTCTTGCGATTTGCACGAAATTTGGCATATTTCGTGCAAATCGATAGGTATATAGGGACTTTGGGGCACCATTTACATGAAATCGGACGAAACTATATATGGGAGCTATGTCTAAATTTGGACCGATTTTCTCGAAAGTTGGCAAACATCATTCTAGGCTCAATTCAGTACGTTATGCCAAATTTCGTGAAAATCGAAGGATATATAGGGACTTTGGGGCACCATTTACATGAAATCCGACGAAACTATATATGGGAGCTATATCTAAATTTGGGCCGATTTTCTCGAAAATTGGCAGACATTATTCTAGGCTCAATTCAGTACGTTATGCCAAATTTCGTGCAAATCGAAAGATATATAGGGACTTTGGGGCACCATTTACATGAAATCGGACGAAACTATATATGGGAGCTATATCTAAATCTGGACCGATTTTCACGAAACTTGGCAGACATCATTCTAGACCTAAATGATTAGGCTGTACCAAATTTCGTCCAAATCGAAAGATATATAGGGACCGTTTACATTAAATCGGTTAAATATATATATGGGAGCTATATCTAAATCTGAACCGATTTTTCCCAATTTCAATAGGGTTCGTCCTTGGGCCGAATAAGTGACCTATGCCAAATTTCATCCAATTCGGATCATAAATGCGACCTGTACTTTGTTTACAATTTAACATGGACAGACAGACGGACGGACGGACGGACGGACATGCATAAATCGACTTAGAAAGTGATTCTATGCATATTCTCAAAAGGAACCATGGGTCTATCTCGATTATTTTTGCCTGTTACAAACATATGCACAAAGACATAATACCCTGTACCACAGTGTGGTGAAGGGTATAAATACAAAAACCCATATATCTAAATAAGCTTATTAGCTATAAATTTCAATTTCGATATTCGATACCTATGTATCGAAACTAGTGATGTACGGTGAGAGCTTCATATCGAAAACGCGATTGCCGAAGGTGCCCCAATGCCGAAGGTGGCCCAGTCTCCCCTACTTATTTCTAAAACTACCTCCATATCTCAATACTTGGTGTGTAGTATTGATCGCAAAAGAAAGCCAACATTGTATTAAATTTGTTAACATTTATTACCATTTGTACTTCTGTAGTAGGGGACACCGACGTAGCCAGGGGGGGTGCCGGACACCCTGGCTACGAAATGAGGACTTATTTTTTTTAATTTTTATACAGATATTGGATTTTTCGTATTAATTTACTAATTTGTTTAGTACAACTGCAATTGAATTTCGAAATACATATATTTGAGTACTCGACTTTTTGAGAGTACATCTATAATTTTTGATACATAGATTACGAAAAAATGTTTTTATTATAACCTCCGCCTTACGGCTAATGAGGGTATATATACTTTGCTACGGCAAAAATGTGCCTCATAGATATTGATTTTATACTCCATGGTTCTTTGGACCAAATCCGTTTCAGACAAATTGGACTCATTTACAAATATCCGCCCGTTCGTCTGCGTGTCTGTCAGGCCGGCTGATGTGCACGATAACTCTCGAAGGGAGTAACCGATTTCTTTCAAACTTTGCACATCGTAAAATTTCTTCCAAACTTAAATCAAGCTACCCCACAAAATGGTCAAGATTTTTATGAAAATTAATTTAATAATATAATGCGAACTGACTATCCCATTTCAACTAAACTCTGCAAAACCTAATATTTTATCGAAACCTGTATAATATGGGAAGATGGGACTTATTAGTCCAATAGCCAATTTCATCCAAACTTTGCACGACGCAATATTTTTACCAATCCTATCGATCCTCTTCTTCTGGTGTCAACATATTGAATATTCATAAATCTAATAAAAAGCGAATGGAATGTCCTATTTGGTCCAAGCTGTACACATCGTAATAATTCTTTCAAACTTAAATCTAGTTCGAATACGGGGAATATCGGTTCACTCCCCACAAAATGGTCTAGATTTTACTGAAAATTAATTGAGAACAGACAGACGGATTTGAACCAAACTTTGACAACCAAATGCCAATCCTTCTAGCTCCTCCCCTACAAAGGTTGAATATTTTGAAAGCTTTTAAATCTCATATGCTCATATCCATCAAGAACCTTGTATATGCCTCTCCAATCTATTATGGATAAAATTATTCACGTATCGCTATATTTTATGATGCATTTACTCAGAAATATGGCTTATAAATGTTTATATTTATATACAAAATAAAGCGATTATACACGCAAATTCTCAAATTATGTACAGTGGATATCGGATATAAGAAACTCAAAAAAACCGGAGATATAAGAAAGTATAAGCTCGGTGTTTTTGATAATCTTTCTTATAAGCGATTTTCTTATATGAGATGTGCTTATATCCGATATCTACTGTATTTGCAGATGTTTCTACTTTCAAAGTACTTTTGACCGCAGTTTTATTGGGCGGATTTGAACACGGCTGGTCTCAGTAGATTCAGCACGTAAAAACTAAAATCACGCGGTGTTCAACCCAATAAATAGGTTTTTTTATAAAAATGTTATTGAGATATACATCAATCGAAGTATGTTTAGAACTTCAACTAGCTCGTCCGAAAACAGGGAAATTTTGGCTTCAAAATGTCAGCATCTGATTTAGTTGAATGCGGTGGAAATAACGAAAAATCATACATTAGAACTATATTGCCAATATGGTGTTCTTCAATTCAGTCGTTGGGCACAAGTCTGTAAATGGTGTATTTTAGTCATAAATTGGCAAAAGACAAAAAAAGTGTTGGCTGCAGCATATTTTTACTCATGTTTACACCCTCCATCGTTGTATGTGTGTGTGATTTTTTTAAAATAATCGTTTTTGAAATATATGAAGTATATATATTCTTGATCAGTGTATTATTCTAAGACGATCTAGCCATGTCCATCAGTCTGTTGTAATCACTCTACCATCTGGAGAAACTGAGCTAGCTGTCCAAAAATTTGCACAGAAGTGCCCATATAACGCGTTTTGAACCGAATTGGCTGTTATTTGATATTTTGGGTTATCATTAGGTATTAAATGTCTGTATCAAAAAGTATCAATATTGAACCACTTTTCAGGGTAGCCCCGAAAAAACGATACAATAAAATTTTCAGTATGTTGGAAATTATAAACAACCAATTAACCAATTTAACCAATTTTGCTGTATTTTTTTTTTTTTTTTTTTTTTTTTGGGATTTTAATGGGCGGAGAAAATTGTCAATATTGATGCACTTTTTGCTGTACATTGATATTTTGGGTTTACCAACATTTATTTACAAAAATTATTAACAATGGTCCTCGTTTCAGTGCGGCCCCTATATAACGGTCATCCTCCAATTTACAGTATGTTCAGGGTTATTGGGTTATTGTTCAGGGTTATTGGACATTTTTTAACACGTTAATAAATTTTATTTATTCATCACATTTATTTGCAATGGTTCTGTTCTTAGCATGAATTTTATAGAAAATAGTATGAAAGCGGAAAAGCTCTCAGTTTGTGAACGAATTTCCGTTATAAATCCACCACTAACTATGGTGTAGGATAACGCGGGAAAAAATATTTTTTGGTTCTCAGTGGGAATTCAGAACCTCTAAAGGTTCTATTTTGTCTTAATATGCGTCTCAAGATTGACTTTTGAGGTTTCCTGGGTTCGAAAATTTCCGCTTTCCGTTAACGATATGTAGACATATGTTAGTAGTAGCCAGTGTTGCCAAATTTTGGGCATTATTTCGATTTCAAATTGACGCATTAAATTGTCCCTATGTTTCACGCTACGAGTTTGATTTTCCAATGTTAAAAAAAGTGTCAGTACATTTGTAAACAATTAAAAAATCTTCAAGTTCGGCCGGTAAGAACTTCTTATACCCTGCACCATGTGGATTGTATTAACATTTTCTCAAAAAATTGTCGGGTGCTTCATATGGTTACTATAGCATCGCTTGCTAGTAGATTGCTAATTTGGTAAAATGAAAAACCAGATTAAGTGGGCCTTTCTATGTGAGTGATGTAGAAATCATGAACCTAAATCGGAAACTTTCTGAAAAGGAGTTTTTTTCATCATGAATCCGGAATGCCAAATTTTAGTCACTTCAGAGTACCGAAAATGGGTCTCGTTCCACTTTATAATGGGGTTAGGTCAAAAGATGGACCTATATCGAATAACATGTTTCTAAATTACAGACAATTCAGCAGGAAAAGTTTAAAACCTTAAAAGTGGGCAAAAAGGATCAAACTTTTATATGGGGGATATGTCCAAACATATACCTATGTAGAAAATATTCTCCTAAATATATCCTACCCTACAAGAACCCAGAGAATGTGTCTAAAATCTTCAAAGTAAAGACGATAGAGCAGTACTTTAATACGAGGACTATGTGCTAACATTCACCTTGACAGTTTTGACAAACCATTAAAATAAAATGTTTCAAATTATATTCAATTTGATGGAATAACGTGGCAGACGTCCACAAAATTTCGTTTTCTAGGCGGGGAATTTTGTATCTAATGAGAATCTAAAATATCTAATTACACATTTACTTTGATCCGCAATACTCGGAGGTATATTCTCGAAGGGATCTCCGACGAATAGGGGAGCCTGGGCATTATTTTTAGAGCTCTATATCTCAGTGCTTATAAAAACTTTATAGCTGACATGTTATAAATTAGTATATATATAAAATTAGTTAAAATTCTTTACAGTTTTATAAAAAATATCAAATTGGCCAAATGTGCCAATTTCTATCAATCTTCTAAAAACATTGTACTTTTAATTATTCTTATATCAGTACATGTAATTGTAATCAACTTCATTTTAATAATACTGCCTTAAAAATGAATAAATTTATGCACGAAACTTACGAAATGGAATGGATATATTACCAAAACATCTGTAAAAATACAAAAAACCGTGCATCTAAATAACCTTATTAGCTGGAGATTTCAAATTTGGCGACAGTTATTTATTTTGATATTCGATACCTAATGAAGTACAGTGAGAGCTTCATATCGAAAACGCGAATGCCGAATATGTCCCGATGCCGAAGGTGCCCCATTGAGATGTTGCAAACGGAAAACATAACTAATATACCCCTATCTCATGGTGGGTATCCCAGCCATAATTTCAGATTACCGCATTATTATAAAATGTGTTTATCAAACATTTTTTGTCCTTATCAGGATACCATAACCTTAAAATTATATAAAAATCTTTATTCAGCTAAAATTATGCTTAACACGTCATTGAAAAAAGATGCCACAATATTGTCAAGTCAATGCATAACAATTACGTGAAACTTAGCTGAAAGTTCAACCATAATTGGGTTACCAAGTAAATCGATAAGCCCAACAGAAAACGTTCACTTCGCTCCTTGTGATTGTTGGACATTCCCTTCGCGCGGAAGATCTAAAAATAGAATAACACAATGATATAGGCTACTGGTTGCACTGGTTGCTTGCCAGGCGGATGTAATGTCATCTTTCAAATTTAAATTGATGGCTTTACTTTGACCAACTTTTCCACTTTTCACTTTTTACCACATTTTCATCGTCCTTCGTCATCATCATTGCAGCGCCATCATCAACAGCATTACGTGCGTTCATCGTCATTCATTTTTAACTTCTGATAGTTCACAGAAACATCCTCGGGAAAAGTGGGACAAAGCAAGGCGATGTATGATGAACTTTTATTTTTATGGGACTTCTTGTTGCAGCCACCGAACTCTTAGTGAGAGCATAGAAGCCAAAAGTTAAAGAAGCAACTGAAACCTTAAACCACCAAACAATTTTGTTAACAAGTTGAGGCAAAATGACATCGAGGGCTTTAACTAAAGCAGAAGCAGTAGCAGAAACAGCTTCACTGGAACAAGGAGAGTCACAATGGCTGTGATAGTGACACAAAAACAAAAACACACACACAAATAGAGTGATACTTGCTGTAAGGAAAAATATTGGAAATTTTTTGATTACAAATGCAGGTATATGTGTCCTTTTTAATAATTGAATCAAAATGTCCTTGATGTGTGTGTGTACACGTAGACTTTTAATGAATTACTACCCCGGCTTTCTGTTGAAATCACGATAAAACTCGCGATATTTAAGATAGAGTTTTGAAATTTGGCACATTTTTCTGTTACATTTAACGATTTAATATATTTCTCATTAATTAGAAGATCTAA
>NW_026873896.1:0-15540 GCF_032173495.1 Musca vetustissima
TGGTAAGGGGGGTCTCCACAAGAAACACTCATGCGATCTGCAACAACGCCGCCAACAACAACAGCCGATCACTGTCAAATTGTCGTAAAAATGGTTTTGCAAAAACAAAAAAAAAAAATGAATTTTTTGGAAGGGGACGTATGAAAAAGAAAAGATGTGAGAATTTTTTGGTTCTTACCAAAAATGATAAAAAAAATCTTTAAAAAATCCACGCCTTTTTGGTTATTCAAAAAACAATATTCTTTAAAAAATCCACGCGTTTTTGTTACTTACTTAGCTTGATCTTTGATCTTTCCATCTTATTCGTGGCCTTCCCCTTCTATGTGAACCATCAGCAGGTTCGCTTTTATATGCCTTCTGGGCTGGGGCATCATCATCCATTCTCACAACATGACCTAGCCAACGTAGTCGCTGCAGCTCAATACGTCCAACAATGTCGATGTCCGAGAATAGCTGGTACAACTCATGGTTCATTCGACGGCGATATTCACCATTAACGCAGATCGGCCCATAGATCCTTCGGCGATTTTTTCTCTCAAACACTCCAAGAGCTGCTTCATCTGCTTGCGTAAGTACCCATACTTCAGATCCATATAACAGCACGGGTAGTATCAGCGCCATGTAGAGTGTGAGTTTGGTCTGGCGAGAGGTGGCCTTGCTTTTGAGTTGTTTGCTCAGACTATAGTAGCATCGGTTGGCCATCACTATCCTTCTCCGAATTTCAAAACGGATGTTATTCGTTTTATTTATGGCGGTACCAAGGTATATAAAATCTTTGACTACCACGAAGCTGTAGTTCTCAAGTTCCACAGTTGATCCGAGTCTACTGGACGTCTTGCGTTTTGATATCATCAGCTTGGTCTTCTCTCCGTTTACTGCCAGACCCACTTAGGCAGGCTCCTTCTCAATTTGTTCAAAGGTGGCTGTTACCGCTCTCAATGTTCGACCGATTATGTCGATGTAATCGGCGTAGGCGAGTAACATGTGTTGTTTGGTGAACAGAGAGTGCCATTTCTGTTCACTTTTGCCTCTCGTATGACCTTTTCCAGCAGGATGTTAAAAAGGTCACACGACAAACTATCACCTTGTCTGAATCCTCGTTCGGTATTAAAGGGCTCCGAGAGGTCTTTTCCGACTTTAACTGCTGATCTTATGCCTGATAAAGTTATCCTGCATAGCCGAATTAATTTAGCAGGAATGCCAAGCGCAGACATGGGTTTATACACCTCTGAACGGATAGGGCTGTCGAATGTTGCTTTATAGTCGACCAGAAGTTTTTCAAATGTACCTTCCAGATCCTCAGCACGCTGTCTGTATCTGTCACCAGATTTCCTTCTTTATCTCTACAGGAAGATGTGCCTGCACCAAAGCATTCGGTTTGGAGTTTACCCGTTGGTAGAATTTTCGGACTCCATTCTGACTCCTGTACATCTCGATTTGCTCACGCTCACGTTTTTCTTGTTCTTTCTTCTCTTTCCTGAAATACTTTTCTCCCCTCTCCTTTTCTCCCGATAATTCTCCATCGCATTACGTGTTTCTACTGTCTACAGGGTTGCCATATACGCTGCGTTTTTTCATAAAAGTAGCATTATGACACTCCTGATCGTACCACGGATTTCTTGATAGTGGTTTTTGGTACCCAAGTGTTGCTTTTGCTGCACTTTGTAGGGAGTGGGCAACGTTATGGGGGGTTGGTTTTCTATTTCTTTGCTTTTTCATAGTAGGTTGGGTTTTCCGAGAATAGGCAACAACGGCTTAACCCATTTTTTATAGTTCTTATGGGTGAACTCAAGGAAAAAATATTCCTTAAAAAATCCACGCCTTGTTGGTTAGGTTGAAAAAATATTCCTTAAAAAATCCACGCCTTGTTGGTTAGGTTGAAAAAATATTCCTTAAAAAATCCACGCCTTGTTGGTTAGGTTGAAAAAATATTCCTTAAAAAATCCACGCCTTGTTGGTTAGGTTGAAAAAATATTCCTTAAAAAATTCACGCCTTGTTGGTTAGGTTGAAAAAATATTCCTTAAAAAATCCACGCCTTGTTGGTTAGGTTGAAAAAATATTCCTTAAAAAATCCACGCGTTGTTGGTTAGGTTGAAAAAATATTCCTTAAAAAATCCACGCCTTGTTGGTTAGGTTGAAAAAATATTCCTTAAAAAATCCACGCCTTGTTGGTTAGGTTGAAAAAATATTCCTTAAAAAATCCACGCCTTGTTGGTTAGGTTGAAAAAATATTCCTTAAAAAATCCACGCCTTGTTGGTTAGGTTGAAAAAATATTCCTTAAAAAATCCACGCCTTGTTGGTTAGGTTGAAAAAATATTCCTTAAAAAATCCACGCCTTGTTGGTTAGGTTGAAAAAATATTCCTTAAAAAATCCACGCCTTGTTGGTTAGGTTGAAAAAATATTCCTTAAAAAATCCACGCCTTGTTGGTTACTCAAAAAAATATTTATTCTTAATAAACCATAATTTTTTTATTATTAAAAAATATTCTAACAATTATTTTTTATTTTATTTTCTTTTTAGGTAAGAGCTTTTATCAAAATTGTAATCCTTTAGAATTTGTAAGTATAAAAATTATCCTGATATTCTTTCAACAATTATTTAAAGCTTTGGAATCCAAGCAATCACCCTTTTTATCAAATAAAAACTGTTCCGCACAATTAATTTCCCCCGAACGAACAGAGATTTTTCTGGTTATTAATTTAACCAAGAGTTGATTGCGGTCTGTGTTACAGTTACACAAATTAATTACTTCTGTTTATTTTTTATTTTCCTTTTCATTTTTGCCGCCATTAAACCACAATCCTTGATGATATTTGAGCAAAAATTAAAATACCTGAAGCATTTGAAAATGACAGGAAAAAAATGTTGCAATTAAGAAAAAAAATCCCAAAAACAAATTAAAAATATTTAAATTAAAATAAAGGATGCTGCTGATGCTGGGGTCACCATCCCCCACAATCCCACTCACACACACATAGACAAATATTATCTGCAAATACCAGACAGACATTTAAGTTGTTGTTGTTGTAGCTGTTGTTCAGAGAGTTATGAACAATTTAAACGCACATCATTCAAACCATACATACCTCAAATTTTTTTTTTCTTCAAAATTTCCAGTCACCATCTCATCTCCCTCACATTTAGGAGGGAGGTGGTAAATATAGCCCCCGACAGCCGTATAGACATACCGAAGTGCTTAACTCTTTGGGGAGCTATGAATTTCATGTAAACAAAAACAGCAGTGGCCATCGTATCGGCCAGACAAAAAATGACAGCATTTTATTTTTATTTTTTTAATTTGCAAAAAAAGACAAAATAAATAAAATATAAGAAAAGAAAAATAAATACTCAGCAGATGACAAACTCAAACAATAACAACAAAAAGCAAAAAAAAAAAAATAACAGGCCTACAAAAATGTGCTGTGTGCCATGGTTGTGGCTATACAAGAGCATGCTGATCATGGTGTTGATCTTTTCAGTAGCTTTTTTGTTGGTTTTTTAACGAGGGTCTTAAGATTAATTTGGGGGAAATAATTTTAATATATAATAAAAATAAAAATATTCCTTAAAAAATCCATGCCTTGTTGGTTACTCAAAAAAAAAAAATTTTTATAATTCCAGCCTTGTTGGCTACCCAAAATTTTTTTTTTAAATCCACGCCTAGTTTGTTACTCTCAAAAAGACATTTAAAAAAAAAATCATGCCATCATAAAAGTAATTGGGGGAAATAAATTTAATATCCAGCTTGTTTTTTTTAAAGCCAAAATGCCAATATATAATATATAATTTTTGAAGAGAGAGAGAGAGAGAGAGATTGAATTTTGAATTGAGCGAACGCATAGATCAATTTTGAGAGCATTCTAAATTTATATATTTTTTAATAGATGACCATGAAATTTTGAAAAATTCTTTTGGGAATATTAATCTTAATTTCGTATTTTCGAGAGTATTTCATAATTTTCACTATCACTTCTTGGCATTGCTAACCAATGGAAGCCAAGGTTGCATAAAATATCCGATTATCAGCTATTTGATGATTTGGGAAAGAAGACAAATTGTGCATCATTTATTGTGAGATTTATTTCAAAAATAACTTAGAAACACATGAGGGGAATGAAATTAAATATATTAAAAAAAAAATAATACTGAGGCAGACTGAATGCAGTCACTATGGACGATCTAGAAGTGTTCCCTATAAAGGAGCTAATGTGAGGCTTAATAAAAGCTCTGTAGGGATATTTCGGGCTCGAAGAGTAAATGAGAAATCGCCATATGGAATGAATTACTAAAAGAGAACGTAGAGAACGAGCTTATTGATAAATGTAAACCAAGGCACCAGTTCCCATGCTTGCACAGGGCTACTATAGACGATCTTTTTAGACGACATAAAGGAAGTTTTCTTTTTACGAATGTCAGATGATCTCAAGGACGAGTAAAGGTATTTTCCATGCTCATTTTTAATCGAGCAAGGAGCGTGGACTGTCTCCGTAAAAAGTAGCTTAATATTGCTAATTTTTGGAAGGAATATGTGATACCCAATTTTTTTTAGACAATAATTTTCACAAGACTATCTATCCAGAATTTAAAGCAATAATTTTGATTTCTGTTTTGCACCAACAAATTGATTAAAGTTCTCCGTATTTTTTTCCTATGAAATTTGAAAATATCTAGAATTTTGTCGATACTGAAACCAAAGTTACAATACTGACTTATTATGATAATTATTGCCGTTGAGAAATTCGCTAATAGAGTGCAGGTTTTGAGTGTGTCATTTTATTATTTTTATTTGAACAATAAAGCGATACTTCGTCATACATTATTAGTGAGGTGTGTGATAAGTAGACCTCGGATTTTTGCATATTTTTTATGCTTTATCCGATTGGACTCAAATTTTGTATTTAGGTGTTTCATGCTTTAATTGATCGATATTTGGGGTCATGTCAAAAATATGCAAAAAATATGCAAAAAATATGCAAAATATATGCAAAAAATATGCAAAATATATGCAAAAAATATGCAAAATATGCAAAAAATATGCAAAATATGCAAAAAATATGCAAAATATGCAAAAAATATGCAAAATATGCAAAAAATATGCAAAATATGCAAAAAATATGCAAAATATGCAAAAATATGCAAAATATGCACGGTATGCTAGGTCGATATGCGATAAATATATGCAAAAAATATACAAAATATGCATTGTCGATATGCAAAATATGCAAAAATATGCAAAATATGCAAAAATATGAAAAATATGCAAAAATATGCAAAATATGCAAAAATATGCAAAATATACAAAAATATGCAAAATATATACAAAATATGCAAAAATATGCAAAATATGCAAAAATATGCAAAATATGCAAAATATGCAAACATATGCAAAATATGCAAAATATGCAAAATATGCAAAAATATGCAAAATATGCAAAAATATGCAAAATATGCAAACATATGCAAAATATGCAAAAATATGCAAACATATGCAGAATATGCAAAATATGCAAAAATATGCAAAATATATGCAAAATATGCAAACATATGCAAAATATATGCAAAATATATGCAAAATATGCAAACATATGCAAAATATGCAAACATATGCAAAATATATGCAAAATTATGCAAAAATATTCGAACATATGCAAAATATGCAAAAATATGCAAAATATGCAAAAATATGCAAAATATGCAAAAATATGCAAACATATGCAAAATATGCAAAAATATTCGAACATATGCAAAATATGCAAAAATATGCAAAATATGCAAAATATATGCAAAATATGCAAAAATATGCAAAATATGCAAAAATATGCAAAATATATGCAAAATATGCAAACATATGCAAAATATGCAAAATATGCAAAAATATGCAAAATATGCAAAAATATGCAAAATATGCAAAATATATGCAAAATATGCAAAAATATGCAAAATATGCAAAAATATGCAAAATATATGCAAAATATGCAAACATATGCAAAATATGCAAAAATATGCAAAATATGCAAAAATATGCAAAATATGCAAAAATATGCAAAATATGCAAAATATGCAAAATATGCAGAAATATGCAAAATATATGCAAAATATGCAAACATATGCAAAATATGCAAAATATATGCATGCTAGGGCGCAATATTAAAGATAGAACTTTGAAATTTTGCACATATATTATTATTACTCCTAGGATGTTTGGTATTGGAAATGGGATATATCGGTCCACGTTTTAGTATATCGCCATATTAATGCCCCAAAAATCTAACAGTTGAACCATGAAACGCATACATACACAATTAGATTTCTATAGGTTAAAAATAAAGAAAGCACACAAATTCGAAAACTACCCTGAATTTTTTTTTTTTTTTTGATTAAAATGATTGCATATGTGAAATATGTTGCTCATATTTGCACATATTTTGCATATTTTTGCCTATATTTTTCATATTTTTGCATATTTTGCATATGTTTGCATATGTTTGCATATTTTTGCATATTTTGCATATTTTTGCATATTTTGCATATTTTTTGCATATTTTGCATATTTTTTGCATATTTTGCATATTTTTTGCATATTTTGCATATTTTTGCATATGTTTGCATATTTTTGCATATTTTGCATATTTTGCATATTTTGCATATGTTTGCATATTTTTGCATATTTTGCATATGTTTGCATATTTTTGCATATTTTGCATATGTTTGCATATTTTGCATATATTTTGCATATTTTTGCATATTTTGCATATGTTCGAATATTTTTGCATATTTTGCATATGTTTGCATATTTTGCATATATTTTGCATATTTTGCATATTTTTGCATATTTTGCATATGTTTGCATATTTTGCATATATTTTGCATATTTTTGCATATTTTGCATATTTTTGCATATTTTGCATATATTTTGCATATTTTGCATATTTTTGCATATTTTGCATATGTTCGAATATTTTTGCATATTTTGCATATGTTGCATATATTTTACATATATATTGCATATTTTTGCATATTTTGCATATGTTCGAATATTTTTGCATATTTTGCATATGTTTGCATATTTTGCATATATTTTGCATATTTTTGCATATTTTGCATATATTTTGCATATTTTTGCATATTTTGCATATTTTTGCATATTTTGCATATTTTGCATATGTTTGCATATGTTTGCATATTTTGCATATGTTTGCATATTTTGCATATATTTTGCATATTTTTGCATATTTTGCATATTTTTGCATATTTTGCATATTTTGCATATTTTTGCATATTTTGCATATGTTTGCATATGTTTGCATATGTTTGCATATTTTGCATATATTTTGCATATTTTTGCAAATTTTGCATATTTTTGCATATTTTTGCATATTTTGCATATTTTTGCATATTTTGCATATGTTTGCATATTTTTTGCATATTTTGCATATTTTTGCATATTTTAGCATATATTTTGCATATTTTATGCATATTTATTGCATATCGACCTAGCATATTTTGCATATTTTTTGCATATTTTGCATATATTTTGCATATTTTGCATATATTTTGCATATTTTGCATATTTTTTGCATATGTTGCATATATTTTGCATATTTTGCATATTTTTTGCATATTTTGCATATTTTTTGCATATTTTGCATATTTTTTGCATATCTCGTGCATATGCAAAATATGCAAATATGCAAAAAATTAAAAAATATGAACCCTTCAAATAATTCTAAATCCTTTGAAACGAATGTGTGTCCAATCAGAATTTCGATATCTTCATTATTAAAAAATATGCAAATATGCAAAATCCGAGGTCTAGTGATAAGTGCCAGTTTCCTGTTAGACCCGGTGACAAATTCGGAAGTGCTTTTTGTTTCTTACCTTGCGTAATTATAAAGATAACGGAAAAATAAAAATAATCAACAACCTTTGTTGTATTAGTTTGGCTGTAGGCTTTTTAGAAATAAAAAATAGTTTTTGATTTTGATTTTTAATATTTATTATTTCCAATATTTCGATTGGATTCTCCAATCATCCTCAGGGAATTAAAGAAAGTTATGTTGTCTTTAAGTCAACGTTCAATAAACCATAAGGGGGATAAGGAATGAATTTTAAGGTTTTTTATATATATGGACTGAGAGAAGTCTTCTATAGACGAGCTGAAGGGAGACTTCTACAGACGAGCTGATAGAGAAGCAGAAGAGAGTTTCTATAGAAAACCACCTACAGCAGGTTTTCTATATACAAGCTGAATGAAGTCTTCTATAGCGTGTTCGTCTATAGAAGAGAAGAGAAGATTATTGTTTAGACAAATATATATATATATATATATATATATATATTTCTTCAAGGACCTACTATAAGTGTAGATTTATTTTTATACGTTTTTAGGGAGCAATATAAGCAGGGATTTTCAAAAACAATATTTTTCTAGGAGTCACTCAGGAACATAAACAATATGAAAAAACTATATGGAATTGCGAAAATATTCATTAGTCAGGTGTCAATTTCCTGTTAGACCTGGTGACAAAAATTCGGAAGTGCTTCTTTTCTTATCTTGCGGTATTATAAAGATTACAGAAAAATTAAATTAAACACAAGAGGGGTAAGGAATAAATTTAATATATTTTTATTGACGCAGTGGAATGAGTTTAAGTAGACGAATTGAAGGGGGTTTCTATAAAAGATCTGATGGAGGACCAGAAGGAAGTTTCTATAGACGAGCTGAAGCAGAAAGTCTTCTATTGACAACGAGCTGAAGCTGGGAGTCTTCTATAGACGAGCTAAAGCAGGAGGTCTTCTATAGTCGAGCTGAAGCAGGAATTTTTCTATAAACGAGCTGAAGAGAATCTATATGAAAGAGCTAAAAAACGGAAGCAGAGAGTGTTCCATAGACGAACGGATGGGAGTCGTCTATAGACGATCAGAAGGGAGTCTCTATAGACAATCGGAATAGAGTAATCTATATACGAGCTGAGGGGACTCCCTACGAATGAATGTAAGTCTTGTATAGACGATCTGAATGGTGTCTTCTATAGGCGACGTGAAGTGAGTCTACTATAGACGACCTGAAAGGATTTTTCTATAGACGAACGGTTTCGAGTCGTGTATAAACCTGCTGAAGAAGGTATCTACGAAAGGAAGGGTTTCGTGTATAGACGGGCAGAAGAGTTGAAGTGAGTCTCTATAGAAGAGCGAAAGCAGGGAGTCATTTACAGACGGACGGACTGAAGATTTTAGAAGTCTGGATTTTTATAAAAATATTTTTCAAAGTGAATTGTTAAAAAAAATATTTTTTCAAATCCTCAAGAAATATTTTTCGCCAAGGAACTGCTATAAGTGTTGATTCGTATACCCTTCACCACACTGTGGTTCAGGGTATTATGTCTTTGTGACAGAAAAATGGAATCGAGATGGACCCATGGTTCCTTTTGAGAACCATGGGTCTGAGTTGATATATACATGTCCGTCCATGTATTTATGTGAGCAAAGTACTGGTCGCATTTATGATCCGATTTGGATGAAATTTGGAATAGGTAATTTATTTGGCCTAAGGACGAACCCTATTCAAATTGGAAAAAATCGGTTCAGATTTAGATGTAGCTCTCATATATATTTTCGTCCGATTTAAGGTAAATGGTGTACCAAAGTCCCTTAATATCTTTCGATTTGGCACAGCGTAATGAATTAGGTCTAGCATGATGTGTGTTAAGTTTCCTGAAAATCGGTTCAGATTTAGATATAGCTCCCATATATATTTTCTTCCGATTTAATGTAAATGGTCCATAAAGTCCCTATATATCTTTCGATTTGCACGATTTGGAACAGCGTAATGAATTAGGTCTAGAATCATGTGTGTTAAGTTTCCTGAAAATCGGTTCAGATTTAGATATAGGTCAGATATAGACCAAATGAAAAATTTAGTATCGGTTGTAGAATGACATGTTCATCGTCCTTTAAAAATGTGACGTCTGTTAGGTTTCATCTGTTGAATATACCCAAAGTGGTGAAGGGTATCGTATAGTCGGCTCCGTCCGACTTTACTACTTTCCTTACGGGTTAAAAAATTAAATTAGTTTTTCCAGAAGATACTCAAAGGATGATTTTGTTGTGTAATATTTGCATAAGTGTGTATTGTATAAGAGCTATCAAGATTTTTTAAATGTTTTTCAGGGAGTTATTGCAAGATTGCATTTTTAAAAGAATAAAATATCTAGTTTTCTCATATATAGCTACTCGAGGGTTTTAAGGCCTACCTACTTACTGTAACAATTCACTTGGACAATTTCAATTATTATTTTTGTTTAAGTTCTGCTTTTTTGCCGACGTTTTGATGATGACTGTCTTCTCTTCAAACAAAAAAAAAAAAAAACATACATACATGCTCGTATGTATGACTGACTGTAGGTTTATTCATTTTGTTTTCGGAAAACTCGTATTAACTGACCGACCACCGTATGCTACGATTGTTGTGTTTCGGTTTAAGTCAGTATCTCATAAACATTCATTTGGGGTAGACGAGACCAGCTATCGGTATTTTGCGGTTTCAAAAACTAACGCGTTTTACCGTTGTTTGCGAAAAAAACAATCACCGAACAAAAAAGAAAACAATTGTCGTCGTGAATGTCAGTCATCGGTCGCATTGTGTCTTTTTGTGAGTGTGTGTGTCGCTAGTTCGATGTGCATCGTTACGATCTTTCGTGTAATGCGATATTAAAATGTTGTAAAGCTAGTTAAAGAGAGTCGTGCAGTGCGCATGTGCAAATCTCCAAAGTGTTTGTTTTTGTATTTTCTGCGAGCCCCCCAAACAGCATTCGCCTGGACCGGGAGATGTATGACAGCCTACAAAACGACGATTTTGTTTGTAATTTTGTTGTTTTGTTAAATTAAAAAAAAAAACAACAACAATGTAAATTGAAATTAAATACCAAGTTGTAATTGTGTGTCGTTATTACGATCATCGTCAGCATATCGTCATAGAGTCGAGTCTCGTAAAGTGATGGGGTTGGCCATTGATGCTAGCATAACACAAAACAACAACAACATCATGAATATATATTTTTGTGAATGTTGTTAAGATTTTTGTTTATTTTTGTAATAAAACAGGTGTCAATTACATTAAGAATATTTTGAAAAAAAAAATTATAATGAAAACTCAATGGAGATTATGTTAACAAATATATATTCTTGAAAAATAAAAATAATAAAACTAACAACAAAAATTTAGTGGGCATCTAATTGACGACACATGACGTCATTTAGAATATTACGAAAGCTGAACAAATTGTTATCAAAAAAATAAATAAAACATCATACAAATATTAAATAAAAAATATTTTTTGTATGAATGAGTTTCACAACTGCAGAAAGTGAATGTGTTCTTGAAAATTTAGTTATTTTTGTTAGAAATGATTTTTGTGGTCATTGCCAAAATAATTTAAATGTTTGAATACGGCTGCAATTGATAACCTTAAAAAATATTGTCTAAGCATGTGTTGTTGTTTTTAAGAAATAAAAAAGAAATTACAAGAAATATAACGAAAACCTAAAAGAAAAATTATCAATAAAAAATTGAGATTGGTCTTTTATAAAAAAATAAAAATTTCGTGGACTTTAAAGGTGGAACAGAAATTTCTATAAAAATGGGCAAATTACCAGTACAGGTAAGTTGTTTTCATCACAGTTAAAGGCTGAAGGCCAGGGATATTTCAAGAAGCTAATATAAGTACAGGAATCAAGAGAGTTTTTTGAAGTAACAACATGGCATACTTTTTTCAAAAAATATTTTTTTCAAGTAACCCATAAGGCGTGGATTTTTTAAAAAAATATTTTTTTCAGGTAGACGTGGATTTCTTAAAAAAATATTTTTTTCAAGTAGGCGTGGATTTTTTAAAAAAATATTTTTTTTCAGGTAGACGTGGATTTCTTAAAAAAATATTTTTTTCAAGTAGGCTTGGATTTTTTAAAACATATTTTTTCAAGTACTTACTTACTAATTAGGTGGCTTGTGACAGAACTTTCGTTCCATAAGCCGAGATTAAAAAAGATTTCCAGGCGCGTCGGTCTTTTGCACTGTTTATCCAATTTGAAAGACCATATTCGGCAATGTTATCTTCCACTTTATCTTTCCATATTATTCGTGGCCTTCCCCTTCTGCGTAAACCATCAGCTGGTTCGCTTTTATATGCCTTCTGGGCTGGGCCATCTTCATCCATTCTCACAACATAAGCTAGCCAACGTAGTCGCTGCAACTCAATACGTCTAACAATGTCGATGTCCGAGAATAGCTGGTACAACTCATGGTTCATTCGACTGCGATATTCACCATTAACGCAGATCGGCCCATCGATCTTTCGGAGAATTTTTCTCTCAAACACTCCAAGAGCTGCCTCATCTGCTTGCGCAAGTACCCATGCTTCAAATCCATATAACTGCACGGGTAGTACCAGCGTCTTGTAGAGTGTTAGTTTGGTCTGGTGGGAAGTGGCCTTGCTTTTGAGTTGTTTGCTCAGACCATAGTAGCATCGGTTGGCCATCATCGGTTTGTTTATGGCGGTACCAAGGAATATAAAATCTTTTACTACCACGAAACTGTAGTTCTCAAGTTCCACAGTTGGTCCGAGTCTACTGGACGTTTTGCGCGTTGATACCATCAGCTTGGTCTTCTCGCCGTTTACTGGCAGACTCCTTGTCAATTTGTTCAAAGGTGGCTGTTACCGCTCTCAGTGTTCGACCCATTATGTCGATGTCATCGGCGTAGGCGAGTAACATGTGTTGTTTGGTGTACAGATTGCCATTTCTGTTCACTTTGGCCTCTCGTATGACCTTTTACAGCAGGATGTTAAAAAGGTCACACGACAAACTGTCACCTTGTCTGAATCCTCGTTCGGTATTAAAGGGCTCCGATAGGTCCTTTCCGACTTTAACTGCTGATCTTGTGCCAGTTAAAGTTATCCTGCAGACATGACTTTATACACCTCTGAACGGAGAGGGCTGTTGAATGCGGCTGTCGAATTGTCAGGTCTGAAGCCGCATTGGTATGGTCCAATAATGTCGTTGACCATTGGCTTCAGTCGTTCACACACTTTATATGCGATGGGAAGGAGACTTATTCATCTATAGTTTTCACATGTCTTTTTTCTCCTTTTTGTGCACGGGACACAGGATGCTGAGGTTCCAATCATTGGGCATGCTTTCCTCTAGCCAAATGATCAGCTGGTACATGCTCCTTACCGGCATCTGACCACCAGTCTTGAATAGTTCGGTTTGTAACCCATCGGCACCTGATGCATTATTATTCTTTAGCCAATTGATTGATATTCTGACCTCATCTCTGTTAGGTGGTATACACTCTATACCGTCATCTATTATTGGTTCTGGAGTATCCTCTTCACCGCTACTATTTGACTTCATTCTGGCTCCTGTACATCTCGATTTGTTCACGCTCAAGTTTTTCTTGTTCTTTCTTCTTTTTTCTGAAAATATGTTTATCCTCTCTCCGCATTACGTGTTGTTACTGTCTTCAGGGTTGCCCTATACGCTGCATTTTTCACATCAATAGCATTACGACACTCCTGACACCGTACCACGGTTTTCTTGATGGTGGTCTTTGGTACCCAAGTGTTGTTTTTGCTGCAGTTAGTAGGGAGAGGGCAATTCTTTGTCATTGTGCTTCTATATTATTATCGGGACAAGAAGTAGGCCTCTGCTACCTGTTGTGTTTGCAGCTTTTCGACGTCGAGTTTCCGTGTTACATTAGATCGCATCTTTGCTGCTACATTAAGACGTGTGCGAACCTTGGCTGCCACAAGGTAATGGGCCGAATGGATATTCGCTCCTCGTATCGATCGAACGTCTAAAACACTGGACGAATGCCTTCCGTCTATCACAACATGGTCAATTTGATTTCTCGTTGCTTGATCAGGAGAAATCTATGGGCCTTGTGTCGAGATGCTTGAATCTGGTGCTGCTAACTACCATGTTTTTTGCTGCCGTGAAGGTAGTCAACCTCATGCCGTTGTCGGATGTTTCTTCTTGGAGGCTGAATTTTCCAACAGTGGGACCAAAAATATTTTCCCTTCCGATTTTTGCATTAAAATCTCCTAGCAGAATTTTAATGTCATGGCCAGGGCAGCGGTCATATGCAGTTTCTTTTCTTTATCTTCCATCGGAGCATGGGCACAAATGAGACTGATGTAGAAGAACTTCGCTTTTATACGGATTATAGCAATTCGCTCATCTACTGGAGTGAATCTGGAGACGAGGTCTTTTATTCTCCTGTTAACCATAAATCCGCAGTCAAATTCACGTTTGTTTCATGGCTGCTATAATACAGGGCGTAATCATCTGATTTACTTCGCTTTCTATTGCATTTACTGTAAGGCAATAATATCGGCTTTGTACTTCTTGAGTACATCCGCCAAGGCTTGAGTACATGCGCCTGTTCTGTACAACGTGCGCACATTCTAAGTGCAGATTCGCAGATCATAGTCCTTTAAACGTTTGAGGGTGTCGTCAACATTGGGGGCGGGGGTTTGGTTTTTTCGTTGCTTTTTCATAGTAATTATTTTATAGTTCTTATGGGTGAACTCGTGGCAAGCAACCCATAAGGCGTCGATTTCTTAAAAAAATATTTTTTCATGCTTTCTGTATAAGTGAAAAACTATGTTTTAAAGTAATATTTATTACGTCTCTCTTGTTCCCTGTTTTCAATGCCACAATTTTGAGCCACAAAAAATTTCAAAGTCAATGACAAATTGTGTGTCAGCAATTGTCACAACACAAAAACTTTAATTACAAATTACCCTGAAGCCACAAGGACTGATAAGTCATGTCATTATTCCTCTAATGGCAAACTAATTTTTTTGGCAATTAATTCAAAACCCAGCTCACAGAGTGTAATTAAACAAAACTAAAAAATCATGGCAATTTTTTTATATGGTCACATTTCATGGAGACAACTATCTTCAGATAAGCTGCTGTGACAAGTAGAGGTATTTATTTAACCATTGTCATTACCGACATCAGCCGCTGCTGATTTTGAATCTGTGTAATTTGAACACCACAAAAGAGATTAGCCGATAATATATATTTTAGTTTGTGTTTAATCGCAGTTTTATAATTTATATCGTATTATCATCTCTTGGATCTGATTATCATCAATCATGAAAATAATTTGTTTTCTTCGTTGTTGGTTTTGCGTAGCCATTCGTGAAGTGGTTACAGTGGGTTGTCATTACAATGGTCAAGATGAAAAATTCTAAAAATTCTTAAATCAAAAATATTTTAGGTCTCAGTAATTGGATATATGATCAATATTTATAAAATCAAAAAAAAATTTGTATGGCCATAGTGAACGATATTCTTTATAAATCAGCCTGACTGTATTTTCAATCAATACCTGAACAAAATATCTATTTAAAGCAATGCAAATAAAAAAAATCGCCGTCATGAGTGAATGTCAAAGCCGGTTTTTATTGATGGTGATGGAGATGTATCTGTCTTTGCAAAAATTTGTAAAAAAGCATGTTCATGACAAT
>NW_026873897.1:0-15267 GCF_032173495.1 Musca vetustissima
CAAAGGGTAATGAATCGACTATCGAAATGACTGTATACCGGTAACGCAGGCAGGGGACAATTGACTTCCCCAATGACATACCCATGTTAAATTCACCAGTCTAGGGCGTGAAGTGATAACTAGTGGTACTTACAGGTAATTAGTGAAATATCTAGTTCGTCACTAGTTACTCGAACTACTGGGTGAATAAATAACCTGTAACTTTTATAAAAATAAAGTCATAGTGAACGTTTTTTTTCAGAAATAAAAAGGCAATTTATTCAATTAAAAAAAAAAAAAACAAAAAATATAAACGAAATTTTTTTAAATAAAAAAAAATTCTATAGAAAACTAAATTGATCCAATTTTTGCTTGGCCAAAACTAAAGCAACTTTTTGATTTTTTACCCTACACAAATATGTTGTCAGGGTATAATAGTTTTGTGCAGCCCCAAAAGTTTGTAACGCCACGAAATATTGGTCCTACCCCCCACCTTTAAGTATACCGATCGTCATATCTCGACTAGCTGAGTCGATCCAGACATGTGTGTCCGTCCGTCCGTCCGTCTGTCCATTATAATTTGTAAACACGACACAGGCCACAGTTATGGACCAATATTCATGAAATTTAGCATGTAGGAAGGGTATTAGCCAGTGAAGACCCCTATTGTTTTTGGTAAATATCGGATAATATTTAGGGGATGAAATGGGCCAAATACTTAATTTTTGTCGTTTTTTTTCAGTCGCCCTAGAGGCCGCAATTATGGTCCGAACATCGCGAAATTTTACATGTAGAAAGGGATAGAGCCGAAGAATAAGCATGCCTGTTTTCATAAAGATCGGTCAATATTTAGCGGGTCAAATGGACCCACACTTTTGTGTGAAAAATGACAAAATTTGTATTCTATAGCGTATATATTTACTCCTGAAGGACATAGACCCGATAAGTTGATAGTGTATCCAAGAGGAGTGGTTGACCTTTAAATTGATACCAATTATACTGTCGTATGTGGGAGTTACCGGTAATTTTTAATGGTGTCTACGTAATCAGATATGATTTAGTAATCCATTACCACACTGCTTTGACAAGGACAAGGACAACGCCTATAATTTTCGGTGATGATCAGATAATAATTTTGGGATGAAATGGAAAACTTTCTTTTTCGATCGACCTATAGGCCACAATTATAAACCAAACATCAGAACACAACGCACGATGAAGGGAATTTGGACAATTAATTAGAAGAACTGTACCAGAGATGGTCCGTCAGAAACAGTGACGTAAATGACATACATTTTCGGCGTATATTACATACGTCTGAAACGTCGGAAACCCACCCAAAACCATTAGGTTTTTGACAGAATACCTATTTCCATTAATGAATTTGGAAATTACGTATGCTTTAATGAAATCCATATAAAATTTCAAAAAATTTTTTTCCAAAAAGTTTACAATTTTGTATTAGTTCTAGTAAGGAACAGACAGATATATGTAAAAATAATATGTATTTTTGAAAATAACGGTATATGGTAATAATATTCGAATAAATGACGTTTTCTACATTTACTACATTTTATACAGGTATATGAAGTTTTGGACGTTTACACCTTTTTGACAGTCGAAAACCTAAAACTTCGTCATACGGACCATCCCTGAACTGTACTGAATATTAGTAATATTCGTAAAATGTGTCAGCGTAAGGAAGAGGTGGTGTTAACACGAAATATAGTCCAGGCTCGGAATAAACATCCACAGAAAGTTAGAGTTCCGGGGTAGGTGTATAGGGTATCGTATGGTCGGCCCCTTCCGACTATACTGCTCCGCTCACTGGTTTCTTATAAATCTGTAAATTTTGCTAATAATCTACAGGATATCTTTTATTTTTGATTACGGCAGCACACCTACGTTGCACTGAATCTATGAGACGCTCAATATGATCCTTGGATATATCATTCCTCGCAGCCTAAACCTTTGGGAAGAGGTTATGTTTATTTGTTTGTGAATCTCTTTTGATTTTGCTACCTATGATACTCCAAAGATTTTCCTATAGGTTAAAGGTCTGTTGATGGTGCTGGCCACTATAAAACCATAGTTTTTGACTTCCGCAACCAATCTTTGACATGTTTCGGTGTATGTTTTCTTTGGAGTAGGGTGTATGTTTCTTCGGCGATTCATTACTTGATAAATCTCGTAAATATGTCGAACTCCATAAACGAAAAACATCCTAATACCATTATTGACCCTCCTCCATATTTCCCAATACCCTCGCAATACTGTGGCATGAGCCTTTCATGTTTGGACTTACTCAAGGTAATTTTGTTCATGTTTGAGCATTTAATAATAGGTTGGGGAAAAAGAAATCCATTATTTTTATTTTATTTTCTTTTGAACAAATTTCGATAATATCGAATTTGACCGGCATGTTAGCAGGAGCTTAAAATCGAGCATAAAACTGTTTTAAACTGTTTATACAAATCTTGATTCAAAAAGAAGCTCGATGTTTGGGTGCCAAAGATATCTACTGTCAACAACTGGACCGTTTGAAGATAGCAATTGGCCAGAAAGGGCCAGGATTGGCCGATAGGAGAGGTGTCGTGTTCCACCAGGACCAAGCTAGGCCACACACATGTACAGTGACTGGCCTGAAACTTCGGGAGCTTGGTTGGGAAGTTTTAATGCATCCGTCATACAGTCCTGAATTGGCAACAACCGATTATTATTTTTTGCTTGCATTGCAAATTTTTTTTAATGATAACAAATTGGTATCTAGGGAGGATTGTGAAAATCGACTACTAGAATTTTTTGCAAATAGAGAGCAGGACTTTCATGAGAGATATTTGGCCCAAATCGGACATTCCGAAGCATGTTATATAAAGTCCTATAGTTCATATAAAAACCAGTAAGGAAAATATTAAAGTCACCACTTTGGGTATATTCAACAGATGAATCCTAACAGACGTCGCATTTTTAAACGACCAGTAAAATGAAATTGCATCCATAAACATGTCATTCTGCAACCGATACTAATTTTTTCATTTGGTCAGATTTAGAAGCTTTGCCAAATTTCGTGCAAATCGAAAGATAAATAGGGACTTTAGTACACCATTTACATTAAATCGGACGAAAATATATATGGGAGCTATATCTAAACCTGAACCGATTTTCAGGAAACTTAACACATATCATTCTATACCTAATTCATTACGCTGTGCCAAATTTCGTGCAAATCGAGAGATATATAGGGACTTTGGTGCACCATTTACATTAAATGGGACGAAAATATATATGGGAACAATCGGCGGACAATGCCATACATTCCCCACTAATAAATAGTTGTTTTTTATAAAAACAACAAACTGGGATTAAGCCTGACTATTTTGCAAAAACAATATATATGGGAACTATATCTTAATTTGAACCGATTTTCAGGAAACTTAACACAAATCATTCTAGACCTAATTCATTACGCTTTGCCAAATTTCGTGCAAATCGAAAGATATATAGGGACTTTGGTGCACCATTTACATTAAATCGGACGAAAATATATATATATGGGAGCTATATCTAAATCTGAACCGATTTTCAGGAAACCTAACACACATCATTCTATACCTACGCTGTGCCAAACTTCGTCCAGATATATAGAGACTTTGGTGTACCATTTACATTAAATCGGACGTAAATATATATGGGAGCTTTATCTAAATCTGAACTGATTTTTTCCCAAATTCAATAGGGTTCGTCCTTGGACCAAATAAGTGACCTATGCCAAATTTCATCCAAATCGGATAATAAATGCGACCTGTACTTTGTTCACAAAAATACATGGACGGACATGCGTAAATCGACTCAGAAAGTGATTCTATGCATATTCTCAAAAGGAACCATGTGTCTATCTCGTTTCCTTTTGCCTGTTACAAACATATGCACAAATACATAATACCCTGTACCACAGTGTGATGAAGGGTATAATAATGAATTTCTTTTTCTCCAACCTAATAATTAACCTTATTCATCCGAGAACTTAATATTTCTTCTCTAAGCCAAATTCCAATTCATATGAGCTTTTGCAAAAGGCAATCTGGTTTTCCGAAAGAACTTTTTTGATAATTTGCGGGCATGTAGGCCTGCTGCCATAGCTCTTCCAGGCTCTGTTCTTGAGATTATATCCAGCGATAACCATCTCACAAATTCCGTTGAACTCGGAATATTTTTTACTGCTACGACAATTTGTTGATCAGTACGAACTGATGTCCCTTTGCAGTCTTCCTCTGTGCTGAACTGCCACTACTGATATAGTTGCATAAAATCAACTTATAAATTCAGAATTTCATGATTTCCATGCATAGTTTGCAAAATTTCATTTGACGGCGGTCCATCAAAAACAATGGATGTAGTGTCTCCCTCTATTTTTGAGATAAATTGGGAACATCTCTCTTTTGTTTTCACAAAAGATCAAAGTCTGTTTCCGGATATTTATTTCGTGTTTTTGGCAGGCCAGTTCCAGTTGTTCTATTTCGATTTTCTATTCGTTTTTCACGATGAAGATTTTATTTTATACAGAATATAGAAAAAACTTACTGATCGTACCCATATAAATCAAATTGCCGAAAATATTTTTTTGTCTAGAAATTTAATCACACAAAATTTTCACTTTTGGATGAATATTACTCTAAATCTGTACATATTGCAAAATATATATAAAATTATTTTTTTTTTTTTTTTTGGAAATTCATGACTGCGAATTGAAGCTAGAAGAAAAATTCAAAAAACGCTTAAAATCGAGCTTCAAACTGTAAGAATCATTTAAAGGTATATGCAGATACATTTTGGAAATAACGATACATAAGGAATGTAGGCTTCTACTTTTACTTTGGCACGAAGTCCGTGAAAATTACGGCTTAATCACAAATTGAGAAAAATACATAAAAACCCGGTTTTTACACATTTATTACATTATTACATTACATCCAAGTAATTATACTTAGGATGTCAATATCGTGAAAAGTGTGCAAGGACAGATCAATAAATCTAAAACAATTCAATAAATCCAGTATTATAAAGGGGTGAACCTCGGCTTCAGTTTTGTTAAAAAGTTGGCAATATTGCCCATATAATTTTTTAATGTTATTACCTATTTAGATCAATAACCGTTGTACATTTGTACCCAACTACAATTGTCGCTGAATTTTATTCAAAAATTTGAAATTAAACGGTTTCGTTTATAAAGCTTTGGAATGTATTAGGTTTTTTTATTTCGTTTTTATAGGGATCTAATTTAGGTGTTCCCCAATTATTCTGCAAAATTTTGTCAGCCTAGATAACATGGGAACATCATGGCGACTCGTAAAAGTTGGCAACCACCTTGGTTTTTCTTTGGTATACAGCGACTAAACAAATGGGAGCTATATCTAAGTCTGAACCGATTTAACACACGTCATTCTAGGTTTAATTCAATACCCTGTATAATATTACGAGTAAATCTAAAATGCATTGGGTCTCCAGTGTGAAATTTACATAAAAGCGGAAGAAAATACATATGGAAGCTTTGACTAAATCTGAACCGATTTCCATGAAACTTAGCACACATCACTCTAGTCTTAATTCCGTCGTGCAAATCGAAAGAGATATAAGGACTTTGGTACACCATTTACATAAAATCGGACAAAACTATATATGGGAGCTATATCTAAATCTGAACTGATTTTTCCTAATTTCAATAGGGCCAAATAAGTGACTGGACAGACAGACGGGCGGACGGACATGCATTAATCGACTTAGAAAGTGATTCTATGCACCATGGGTCTATCTCGTTTCCTTTTGCCTGTTACAAACATATGCACAAAGACATAATACCCTGTACAACAGTGTGATGAAGGGTATAAAAATAGAACATTTGTGAAACATTTCTGAATATAAATTTTGTATTCACCATTAATCTGTAAAGCCAAATTACAAAATGAGGCGGAACCTTTTACATTGGTGCAATGTCAAAACATAGATCTTTATAAAAAATGTTGTGCAAGAAACCTGATTGTCAAATTTCAGCCACTTCAGTAGGAAAATACGGTTAAGGCCTTCAAAATGCCAAAATGGGGCGAGCATTTATCATACGGGGTCTAAAAACCGTCAGTTATTTATTCTCACCTTTTGATAACGTTTTTCCAATCCTCGAAACAGTTCTGAAATCCGTTTCATGGTATGCCAACGGCCCCTGTTTTAAAATCCTTTATTTTAAAGTTGTATTCGGTTCTGGGAAGTGGAAAAAGACGGACACCTCTGGTGAATACTGGTTGAGGCATGAAAAAGAAAAAACTGAGGCGCAAGCATCAATGTGTGGACTGATGCAAAATTCATGATTGGATTTTCTACAAATCTTATTCTTTATTGACTATAGAACACTGTGGCAAGAATTCAACATGCGCCATTTCCGTCTTCTTTAAATCACAACTGAACTTGTGTTCTGGTCATAGAAGACTCTCCAAACACCACTGCCAAAATTTCGAATGTCTTTGTGCGTTTAATTTCATTTTTACTCAAACCTGAATATGGTTTCTTTGGTCCATTTTTTCGAATAGTAAAAACAGCAAAACACGATTAAAGGTTTTATTTGTCACCAAAACCAATGGGCGGAATTGGTTTGGTCCAAACAAAATTGGTTCCAGATATATATTTCGTTGAGGTACATTTCTGGGGGTATTCAAGTGTATAAATCCACTATAATGTGTGGAAGTATCTAAGTGTTCCACTGGACCTTCTAGTTCCGTCTCTCTTAATTTTTGTCTATGGAAGTTCTTAAACTCAACAATTCCAATTCCGAATTCAACTGCTAATAATCCCACATCAACTTCTAAACAATGGTTTTAGGAATTATATTCGAATTACAATTTAATAAAATCCCAAAACCAAATATTCAATTCCAACGAAAACGCAATTTGCTTAGACTTAGAAATTGAAATTCTAACCCTATCCCAAACCCCTGTTAGCCTGTAATAAAGGTCGACAAGAACTAAGTATAATAAGAAAGTCCCCAAAGAAATCATCGTTCAAACTGATTGTTGATTACCTGTTAAGACACGTACCCCGCACACACGCTTGTATACGAAATATCAAGACACAAAATATCCATTGATTGAATGAAGATATTTAGGCATGGCAGATACATGCGAATGATGACAGAATGCCGTCTGATGAGACGACAATGCGGACAGAGGATGGAGGACAACAATGATCAGGTTACATACAAACAGCAAACACGTGGGAGTAATTTTCTTGCAATTAGGATGCGATTACCGTAATGTGTCTTTGTACACACTCGTTCGCACACTCACTCGCTCTTGACAGAATGCCAGAGCAACTTTGTGACACATGAACTTAAAAATTGTATCGGATTTTTTGTTGGTGTTTATCGGTTTGCAAGTGTGCCCAGCACAGCACATGAAAGGGTAATTGAAGAATGGGTTATGGTTACGACCGGTCGGCCGGTCGGTTGGTCTGGCTTTGGTTGTCTTGATGCCTACCGACGACGCTCGTTCGTTTGTTCACTCGATTCAACCAACTGTGAAATTTGATGTAAATCAGTGGCGTGAGAGATGAAAGGAGGCTGGTAAAAGCTGGCAGATATGGTGTTACTGCCACGTGTCTTTGAGCCAAAGCTAAAGTCAAGGCATATAATAAGCATATGGATAGATGAATGGATGGATTGGAGATTGAGTCGATATGTGAGTGCGTGTGTAAATGTGTATGTACGGCCATGTCCTACCCGCATTTATTTACCAACTCACTTGTATTAACAAGACCTCTTTACCACACGTCTCGAAGGATGAAACCATTCAATGTTGAGACTTTCTTTGTTCTGGCATTGTGGCATTTTTGATGCTGCTGCCGCCATCGCCGCTGTCACTTCTGCTACCGTTGCCAAATATGTTACAAACAGATCTGCAAATGCTTGCGTCTTTCACATATTATTTGTGGTTCCTTTGAACGTTTGTTTTTTTTTTGTTATTTCTCCTTTACATCTGACATTAAGACTTTATAAGTTGTGAATATTTACACAAAAACAAATACAAAAGAAATTAATATATATATATATATACAGTGAGTGTAATAAGTATTTTGCCTCGATACAAATTTGAAAAATTTCTGATATATACGCCTAAAGCCAGCGTACCAAAGATGTAAAATGAATTATGTATGATAGAATATGTTTGTGGACATATTTAGATCTTATTTCTGCAATAATCACTGCGAAAGGCCTATTAGCCTGGAAGATATCGGCCAAAATCTATACCAACCCAAAAATGATTATCACAAAAAAGTATTTTGCTTTTTATTATTATTTTTGAAAACAACTTTATATAACACACGCTTTGCTTTTTTATAGTTACTATTGCGGGTATCCACATACTAGAAGCGATTTGGCGTCGATTCCAATAAACCACGGCATTTTTTCCGCGAATATTTTCTCACATTTACGTTCAATACATTCTCGTCGCGGCTTCAGAACATCCCAAATAAGTTTAGAATAATAAAAAGGAGGTTTTGCAAAATATATCGCAAGGACAGGAACTTAAAAACTATTAAAACAAAAATCGGACAAACAAATTATTTAAAAATATATCGCGAAACCCCATTTTTCTGACTTTGAAAACTTTATGGTCCATTAATATTGATCTAGGAACCAATATATGCGATGGAAATAGCAATATGGAGGTCAGATTCAAAGATATGAACGGTTTTGTGGCAATAGAAATACATCTTATTTCGAAAATAAATATATCGACCAGTTTATTTACTGCTGCATTTTATTCGCAACTGACGGTGTTAAACGGATGTAAAATATTGAATGCGTCTTCGTCACCTGCTACCACAGGTTTTCAAAACGCAATAGTATTTGACGAAGAATGATGTTTTCTCCCAAATTCATGTACTGCTTTGTAGTTTCTGTTGTTTTAGAACTGTTCATATCTTTGAATCTGACCTCCATATTGCTATTTCCATCGCATATATTGGTTCCTAGATAAATATTAATGGACCATAAAGTTTTCGAAGTTAGAAAAATGGGGTTTCGCGATATTTTTTTAGATAATTTGTTTGTCGGATTTTGGTTTTAATAGTTTTTAAGGTCCTGTCCTCGCGATATATTTTGCAAAACCTCCTTTTTATTATTCTAAACTTATTTTGGATGTTTTGAAGCCGCGACGACTATATTTAATACTCTCATTTTGAGATTAGCACGAAAAATTACCAACTATTAAATGAAATATTGCTGGAGAATGTATTGAACGTAAATGTGAGAAAATATTCGCAAAAAAATGCCGTGGTTTTTTGGAATCGTCGCCAAATCGCTTATAGTATGTGGTTACCCGCAATGGTACCTATAAAAAGGCAAAGCGTGTGTTATATAATGATTTTTCCAAAAATAATAATAAAAAGCAAAATACTTTTTTGTTATAATCATTTTTGGGTTGGTATAGATTTTAGCTGATATCTTCTAGATCAATAGGTCTTTCGCAGTGAGTCTTGCAGAAATAAGATCTAAGTATGTCCACAAACATATCCCAGCATACATAATTCATTTTACATCTTTAGTATGCTGGCTTTAGGCGTATATATTGGAATTTTGAGAAATTTGTATTGAGGCAAAATACTTATTACACTCACTGTATATATATATATATATATTTTTTTTTTTTTTTGAAATGAGGTTTGGTATGATCAATTTAGAAAAAGTATTAATAAAATTAAAAATGCACAAAAAACTTTTGAAAATCAGGACGTATAGACATATTTTGCTTATAAAGCAAAATTCACCCTAGTGCAGGTATATACACTTTGCTACGACAAAAATGTCCCTCACCGAAATGTTGGTTTAAGATCCCATGCTTCTTTGGGTCAAATCCATTTCAGACAATTCGGAGTCGATTACAAATGCCCGTCTGTCGGGCTTGTGCGCACCACACCTCTCGCAATTGCCCAATGCATCCAAACTTTGCACATTCGATATTATTTCTTCTAAACTTAAATCAAGTTTAAAGATGGGGAATGGTGAAAATATTGCTGAACATTTATTTTATAATATCATGCGAACGGACTACCAAAACCAAATTTCGTACAACCTAATATTTTGACTAATGGGACTTATCGGTTCATTCCTCCTAGTACATCCCCCAAAAAGCGTCATAATTTAGAAAATTGTAAATCCAGTATAAAACAAATGAAATGTCTGATTTATTTTTAATACTAAATACAGATTTAGTGGAATTATTGGCTATTCTACTACACTCACAAAAGGCCAAAATTTTTGAAAATAATAATTTTATAAAATATGATTCGCATCGACACTAGGCAGTGATTCCGTAGACCTCCGCAAACCATCGACTAAGGGTATATATCTGTCGGCAACACCAACTTGCTCACATAAACTATTAATTACATTAATATTATCCGGTGTTTGGAATTGTGAAGGTTTAGGCTGGATATTTCAAGTTCTCAGCATATTTAATCAATAAATCTATATATATATATATATATATATAGGTCCTCCGCAGTTAAGTGAATTTAAAATTGGCAGTTGTATTTTTTCAGTCAGAGTTTTTGTAGTGAGGGCACCCTCTGGCTACGTCGTTGCTTTGAAATATTCCCCATATAACAGTACCGACCCATTATCTGTATTTTAAAGGTCTCGAACACATGTCCAACCAAATGGGTTGCAATTCGGCATTCCGTTTTTTAGGGTGACAAATATCTTCGCCGGAACATTTCGATAGAATTCCATGTTATGACATAGTAATTCGATTTAAGAAACTCTGCTGACAGTCGTTTTATCGTCAACATTTTAGAAACCTCATAATGGATAACCCTGTATAATTTATAAGTATTCTCTTTCAAATAATTCAGAATGGAAAATTGGAAAAACAACATTGTAGTCGGAAACGACAAGGCCAGGCTGCTCTTCTCAATTGTGTGAGAAGGGACTGAGAATCCATTATACGAAATGACTTCAAGAAGGAAAAGGCTTAGAACGAGGATATAACCATCGTGCATGAGCTCACTGGTCTAGAGCCTTCTAATGTGGAACGCCGATCTCTTCGTCAGAGTTCTTCTTTTTATACCCTTCACCACACTGTGGTACAGGGTATTATGTCTTTGTGCATATGTTTGTAACAGGCAAAAGGAAACGAGATAGACACATGGTTCCTTTTTAGAATATGGAAAGAATCACTTTTTAAGTCGATTTATGCATGTCTGTCCGTCCGTTCATCTGTCTGTCCATGTTAAATTGTAAACAAAGTACAGGTCGCAGTTATGATCCGAATTGGATGAAATTTGGCATTTGGCCCAAGGACGAACCTTATTAAAATTGGAAAAAATCGGTCCAGATTTAGATATAGCTCCCATATATATTTGCGTCCGATTTAATGTAAATGATGTACCAAAGTCGCTATAAATCTTTCGATTTGCACGAAATTTGCCATAGCGTACTGAATTAGGTCTGGAATGATGTGTGTTAAGATTCCTAAAAATCGGTCCAGATTTAGATATAGATCCCATATATATTTTCGTCCGATTTAATGTAAATGATGTACCAAAGTCCCTATAAATCTTTCGATTTACACGAAATTTGGCATAGCGTACTGAGTTAGGTCTAGAATGATGTGTGTAAAGTTTCCTGAAAATCGGTCCAGATTTAGATATAGCTCCATATATATTTTCGTCCGATTTAATGTAAATGGTGTACCAAAGTCCTTATATATCTTTCGATTTGCACGAAATATGGCATAGGATAAATAATTACGTCTAGAACGATGTGTGTTAATATTCCTGAAAATCGGTCCAGATTTAGATATAGCTCCATATGTATTTTCGTCCGATTTAATGTAAATGATGTGCCAAAGACCTTATATATCTTCCGATTTGCACGAAATATGGCATAGCATAATGAATTAGGTCTAGAACGATGTGTGTTAAGATTCCTGAAAATTGGTCCAGATTTAGATGTAGCTTCCATATATATTCTCGTCCGATTTTGATGTAAATGGTGGACCAAAGTCCCTATATATCTTTCGTACTGAACTTAGTATAACCTAGAAGTTAGTAAATGCTGCACCGGACTCCCCAGGTCGGTCCGATTGGCACAAAATTTTGCACAACTCATTGAAGTTGTTATGAGATAACGTATAGCAAGTTTTGTTGAAATCGGTTCAGATTTAGATATATATAGTTTCGTCAGACTTTAAGTAAAAGGTGCACCAAAGACCCAAAGTTATATAATTTATTGGCCTGTTCCCGTACTGCAAGAATCTACTATTTTTTACTACGATAACAAATTTTCCTTTTTGATATCGAAGAAAATAGTAGAATCTAGTAGATTCTTGCAGTACGGGAACTGGCCATATATAACCTAGAATGTGGAAAGTTTTATTGAAATCGGTTTAAATTTGGTTTAAATTGTAATATTTTTCCAAACCCAGATCAAGTCCAAAGAACCACCGTTCCACTCTTTTTGGTACCCCCAATAAAAATAATAAAACTTGTGTGTAATTCAGTAGACCTCCGCTGACCATAGACTGAGAGCATATATCGGTCGGCAACACCAACTGACACTTTTTTTCTCGTTTATTTAAATAATTAGTCTACTTGATTATTGATACCACCCGAACTATTCAAGACCTGTGGTCAGATGCTGGTCAGGAGCATGCACCAGCTGATTAGTACAATTTGGCTAGAGGAATTCATACCCAATGATTGGAACCTCAGCATCTTATGAACAGACAGGGTGATGTGTGAACGACTGAAAACATTTTTCACTCTGCGTCAAAATCCTGGAAAAGAACCACGAACAACACATCGACATATTTCACCTATTCGTCGACTATAAAGCCACACTCGACAGCCCTATCCGTTTAGGGGTGTTTAAAGCCGGAATAACTTTAAGTGTCACAAGGTCAACCGTTAAAGTCGGAAAGGATCTTTCGGAGACCTTCAGTACCGAACGAAGATTCGGAGAAGGTGACAGTTTGTCGTGTGACCTTTTTAATATCCTGCTGGAAAAGGCCATAAGAGAGGCAAAGTGAACAGAAATCTAAACTGCAGCTTCGAGGTAGTCAACTATTTTATATACCTCGTTACTGTCATAAACAAAACTAATAACATCACCTTTGAAATCCGGAGGAGAATAGTGTTGACCAACAGCTGCTACTATGGTCTAAGTGAGCAAATCAAAACCAAGGCCACCTCTCGCCAGACCAAGCTCACGCTCTACAAGACGCTGATATTACCCGTGTTGTTTTATGGATCTGGGTACTTGAGGCAGCTCTTGGAGTGTTTGAGACAAAAATTCTCCGAAATTTCTTTGGGCCGATCTGCGTCGATAGTGAATATCGCCGACGAATGCGCCATGAATTGTACCATCTATTCTCGGACATCGACATAGTCAGACGTATCGAACTGCATCGACTACGTTGGCTAGGTCATGTTGTGACAATAGATAAATATCCACCTCACGGTGGAGGGGTAAAAAATTCGACCCGTTCCCTCTTCAATACACCATCCTCGTAATCTTTTGGCACCAAATAAAGGCATCAAGTAAAGCTATCCCGTTTTCTTGTTAAGCGTATAACAAAAAAAAACCTTTCCTTTACGCACATCTTAAGAATTGTTTACGCTGAATCTCGAGAGTATGGTTGTCAAATTCATGTCAAGTTACTTTTCAGCAGCAGCGGCTGTGACGACTGCAGAAGTAAACCCACTGAAGAGGGCTGGGAGAGGGATACGGCAGATGGTGGTTGATGATAAAGTTGCAACTGTTGTTTCAATCGAAACAAAATTACGAACGAAATTGAAAGCTGTTGGAAAAAGGGAAAAGGCAACAGTGAGCATGAGGGAAAGGAGAAGGAGGTCAAAGAAGCTGGCACACAAACGGAAGGGCGTTAATGCTAAGAATACGGACGGATAACATCTACAAGGATTTACATGTAATTTAAATTTTGTTTTCTTTCTTTTGTAAATCCTTCGAGTTATCCTTGAATTCACACTCTGCGCCAAAGGAAAAAGGAGATTGATTGACTTTTTCTTTAATCTTAAACAATTGAGGAGGGGTGGTTTGGAAAAGGGTGTGGGAGGCCACCAACATACCTAGGCTTGTACGAGTGTGGAACGGGAAAAAGGGGAGATGTTATCGCTGCCTTAACAAATAATAATAAAAAAAGGATGCTAAATACATGTTTTACCATGTCAAAACGGAAGACAATCAACACGTTGTGATCACCTCAGCACCAACTCCTACCTTCTCTTGTAATCTACTTCCTTTACTAATGAAAATTTTCTTTGCGAACACTTTATCCATGTCTAACAAAAATTCATCGACTAAAAACAATAAAGCAATGGAAATTTTGAATTGGTGGTGTGACGATTTTTTTTTACCAAATTCTGTTTTATGTGGTGGCAGCCAGCAAACATTGTAGCAACATTTTGCAACAACACCTTCTTTTATGGTTGATTCGGACTCACGTTGGGTATTGCGATTGGAGTCAATTGTAGTTCATGTTCAAAGCGGGCTGTAATCCAACACTTTTTTTGGGCTAACTGGAAAATGATGGAGTCTGTAATTTGTTTGGTGTTTTTTTTAGGGTTGCTGTTAGTTGCAACGCGAAACGTGCTGTAAATCCTGCTAATTAATAATCACGCATTCGTAATTCCATGGTCAGGTGACAAAGAAACGTTTGAATTTAAGATAAGTAACAATTAGAAAGGAGAATATGTCGATGAACTGTAATTAATTTGTAACACTCGATACCAGTTTTGTTCGGGAGTATATATATAAGCCATCGTATATAACTTGAAGACCTCCTGACAGTTTTGTATATAGAGAACGCCTCTGGCGGTGTTATAAACCTAGAAGATATATTGATGCGTATTTATAGGTTCAGGATTCCGATGCCATCTAGCCGAAGAGAATACCTCCTGTATACTAGATCTCTCATGTCGTTTTCAATACATATAATACATATCCAATGGATTTTCTTTAGACAAAATATTTAAGAATTTGTTATCTAAATATGTAACAATCTATTGGAAAAAACAAGTTAAAACGATGTTAAGTTAAGCCAGGCAGAACTTTTTATACCCTCCACCATGTGGACGATATTCAAAATATGTGAAATTAATGGGGGGCTCCTGGGTGAAAACTTATGTTGTTATAGATGGCCTCATCATGTGGGTCTTTTATAAAAAGAAGGCCTCCTTCAGCGGTATAATACACATACAAATACAGAGTAAAAACCAGTA
>NW_026873898.1:0-151436 GCF_032173495.1 Musca vetustissima
TCATAGAGACAGCTGTAAGAGCAGATTTTTAAAATAATTTGTGGATTGTATATTAAATGTATCATTCCGTTTGCAACACATCGAAATATTCACCGGAGACCCCATAAAGTATATATATATATATATATTACTGATCAGAATAAAATTATATTTCGATATATGGGTATCCTTCTGTATTTCTATCTGCCCGCCTATCAGCACTGACATCAATATTACACCTAAGATGGTTGGTAGTGCATATTGGGGTATGTCGGTCCATGCTTTCGTATAGCCCTCATAAAACGATACCCCCAAATATTCGGTATTATGGGGTTTTTTAAACGATTTTCAACCGAATTGACTGTTATTTGCTACGTTTGGTTCTCATTTGTTATCAAATATTCCTACCGAAAATCATCAATATTGGTCCACTTTTAAGGGTAGGTCCCATATAATGGTATCCACCATTATTCGGCATTATGGGGTGTTTAAACATGTCTAACAACATTATCTGGTATAATTTGATATTTTGAATTAACTTTGGCTATCAGATCTGCCTATGTTTCGGGTAGCCTCCAAATAACGGTTGGGTATTCGACATTTTTATAGTTTTGTACACATGTTTCTACTTTATTGATTCTTATTTTGTTATGTTGGGTTGTTGTATGATCGTACAAAATAAAGTTTTCGATTCACTGCACCCCCTAAATATAATCACCGAAAATGATGTCCTTGACCATAAACGGAACTTCATGTAAAAATTCAATGCGATAATTCCACCCTCTAGTGAAATACTATTAATACTAAACAATATCATAACACATGGACACCATTAAATATTTGGGTGTTATACCCACATACAATAACATAATTGATAACAGTTTAACCCTCTCCTCTTGGATATAATTCGGGTCTATGACGTTCAGTAGTAAATATATTCCCGTAGAATACCAATTTTGCCATTTTTAACAAAAAGTCTGGGTTCATTTGACCCGACAAATACAGACAAAAAATATTTTTGTAACATTAAAGGATCAATACCAGAACCCTTCCTACACGCAAAAGTTCATGACTATTGGTCTGCAACTATCGCCTGTATTGTGTTTACAAATTATAATGGACAGGCCGACGGACACACATATCTAGATGGACTCAGACTGTATAGATATGTCGGTGGGTCTTGGGCCAACATTTCGACTCTTGGGGCCACACAAAGCTATAATACCCTTACAACATAGTTGTGTAGGGTATACCAGAGTAGTGGGGTATCACATAGTCAGCCCGTCAGATATTTATCCTTTACTTACTTGCTTACTCATATTATTTTGTATTTATTTTTGTTTTATTTATTTAATAATTTAATTTCTTTTCTTTTAGGTATGTACATTTCAAAACTTTTGCTAATTATTTGAAAATATTATGGGTAAGTGATATGTAGTGGAGGTAATATAGATTATATGTAAACAAAATGGATCTACATTGTCAATAGCTTACAAGGTGGTTTTTTTATACTCTGAAGAAAAAACGAAATACCAAATTACACATATAATTAAAAAAAAAAATCGATTAAAACTTTGACATATCGAAAATAAAATATTGAGAATATTCTGTGGTTAGAAAATGCGAGTAGGACTATCAAAATAACTATAATGGGAATGTTCATGTCCAAACATGGACCTAAGTTAAAATTGTTTGCAAAGATATTTTTACTGTTCAACAAACCAGAATGCCGGAATGGTAAATGCGGATACAACATTCTAAACACCAACTATGTTGACTATATGAAATAAAATCCATATTTATATGGATGGTGGTTGTGTGTAGATATTGGGAATACATTAGGTCTGTTCATTACCTGATTTTTGAATAATCCTGTTAATTAAGATTTATAAATTTTTTAAATTTTATTTTTTTTTTTTTTAAATAATAAAATAATTCAAACGAAATAAAACTACGCAATTTTATTAGTTCCAACATAAATTGGGATGTTTCAAGTTTTGAATGAGAAAGTTGCTGAAATTTGGTTAGTTTGGTTTATATACATATATTAATGATTTATAAATCCATCCGAATCCGGCTACTGATTTTTTTTTCAAAAATAATAAATTCTCTTAATTTTCGGTTTTAGATTCGAAAAAAATCTAATTCCAAAGTCAATAACCGGCATATCTATAACTGGATATTGTTTTCTTTCATTCTTAGACAAACAAGTTGTAATTTATCTTCAGACATATGAAACGTGCAGTGGTTAGGAATTATTGGCATGTGCAAATAATTTATGAAATTGTTGTTATCGATTTGAAATAAATTATTATTTCATTTTTTGTTTGCATCCTATAGGTATATTATTGATTTTTCAGTTATACAAATTTCAGGCGCTCAGACGCAATTATTTATTAGAAAATATATACGTATTTACATATATAAACAGAATATTTGAAATTTTGATTTTCAACAATCTCTTCACACAATCTTAAACTACCTTGAACTCTTTATATTTTTCAGAAAAAGATCAACGATTCATAATAATTTTTTGGTATTTTTTGCGAAATTTGAAAACGTGCTAGAAAGTAAACTGTACATTTTATTTGTTTGCTTTTGCAAATACTTTTGCTTAAAAAAATGGGGATTATTTTTATATTTTTGTTTTTATTTATTTGTTGCTCTCCTTTGATGATGTTTGGAATAATTTGAAGATTACTTTTATTATTCGGTTGTTTTGAATTTAGATGTGGTGTTTGTTTGTTTCTTCGTTGTGATTGCTCCAAAAATGTTTGTGAAAAAAACCCACACACACAAATTTAAAAGTGTGTCTAAATGACTTTAACCTTGAACTCTTTGTGAAAGAAACAAAAAATAAATAAATTATATTTTTGTGAATGGAATGACCCATAAAGGAAATGGTGCATGCCATTCATGAATTTTGTTTAAAAAGATTCGCGAATTTTCTCTTTTCTTAAAAACATGTTAACACCTTCCAAATAATATACCACCATCCTCTCAAAATAATACACCTCACGTTATCTAAAAACTCATTTTTTATCCCCCTTTTATGAAAAAAATCGACAGAGGATTATATGTGGGTATGTAAAAAATGGACCTGCATTGTCTAATCGTCTGTCAGGAGATTTTTTTATTCTCTAAGAATTTTACAGACACACGGATAAACCAGTAAGGAAAGTAGTAAAGTCGGACGAGGCCGACTATATGATACCCTTCACCACTATGGGTATATTAAACAGGACTATTGACTTGAAATTGGATGAAATAATATATGTATATTTATCTAAATGTGAATCTACCTAGATCTATCCATAAAGTATGTAAATCGACTATGTCTGTACTTCTAGAAAACGCAACTACGTAATTCTATGCTCAATTTTGTAAGTTGTGCAAAATGTGATGTCAATCTGACTAACATGAGGAGTTTAATGCCCAATTTAATTGAAATCGGCCGAAAATATATGTGGAAGCTCTATCCAAATATTAAGCGATTTCAAACAAACTTATCACAGGTTAGGTTATACTAATTTCAGAACGTTTTTATTGGTTCCTTGGTGTGACAATTACTTAAAATCAATCTATAATAAAAAGGAGCTATATCGAAATCTGGACCTATTTTCACGAAACAAGGAAGACATCACTGTAGGCTCAATTCAGTACGTTATGCCAAATTTCGTGCAAATCGAAAGACATAGCGACTTTGGGGCACCATTTACATGAAATCGGACAAAACTATATATGGGAGCTATATCTAAATCTGAACCGATTTTCACGAAATTTTACAAACATCTTTCTTGGCTTAATTTAGTACGATATGCCAAATTTCGTGCAAATCGAAAGATATATAGGGACTTTGGGGCACCATTTACCTGAAATCGGACGAAACTATATATGGGAGGTATATTTAAATCCGAACCGATGTTCTCAAAGCTTGGCAGACATCACTCTAGGCTCAATTCAGTACGTTATGCCAAATTTCGTAAAAATCGAAGGATATATCGGGACTTTGGTGCACCATTTACATGAAATCGGACGAAACTATATATGGGAGCTATATCTAAATCTGGACAGATTTTCTCTAAACTTGGCAGACATCACTCTAGGCTTAATTCAGTACGATATGCCAAATTTCGTGCAAATCGAAAGATATATAGGGAATTTGGGGCACCATTTACCTGAAATCGTACGAATCTATATATGGGAGGTATATTTAAATCCGAACCGATTTTCACGAAACTTGGCAGACATCATTCTAGACCTAAATGATTAGGCTGTACCAAATTTCGTGCAAATCGAAAGATATATAGGGACCGTTTACATTAAATCGGTTAAATATATGGGAGCTATATCTAAATCTGAACCGATTTTTCCCAATTTCAATAGGGTTTGTCCCTGTGCCGAATAAGTGACATATGCCAAATTTCATTCAATTCGGATCATAAATGCGACCTGTACTTTGTTTACAATTTAACATGGACAGACAGACAGAAGGACGGACATGCATAAATCGACTTAGAAAGTGATTCTATTCATATTCTCAAAAGGAACCATGAGTCTATCTCCTTTCCTTTTGCCTGTTACAAATATATGCACAAAGACATAATACCCTGTACCACAGTGTGGTGAAGGGTATTAAAATTCGATTTAGAACTTCAAACATAACAAAAATTGGAATAGGACCTTATAAGGGGACCTTAATCAAAATGCCAAAATTGGGAACGTTCACAGCCGGTTGAAAATCGCAAAAATTTTCCAATCAAAAACGGGAGCTCCTCAGTGCATATATATTATGCCTTGTGTTCGTGCCTTAAGTCTTTTGATTTTATTGCCTTCACCAAACTGTGTTACAGAAGGCTTTGTATTTATTTATATATATATATTTGAAGCATGTAAAAGAAAACGAGATAGATCCATAGTAGGGTACTGATACTGACTCCGTATGCATCCAAAATGTCTAGAGTTCTTTTTAAATTAAACTCATGTCTAGAAGTCTATCATACCTACACCTTGTCGTCCAAGTACATATGTATTACAATATATTCATTCATTAATCTGCCTGTCTGTCAGGCTGTTTAGATGCCCATCAATTATAAATGACCGAACTATGAGTATGTCTCCTTATGTTTTGTTTTTGTAAATCTATACGAATATCATTTCAAAGCTAGAAGACCATGTACTACTTAAAGTCATAGTTTTACAATGAAAATTATGGTTTAGTGCATCTGATGGCGGGCTTGTTGGTTAGCTGCTTGGTAGTGCGATGTTATGGGTTGTTGTTGTTGCTGCTGTTATGAAAATGTGGTTAACAATTTATGATTTGTTTTTGTATTGCATTTATGCTTTGTTGTTTTCATAAATATGTTGTTGTTGTTGTCTTCACTCTTTACTGTGATAATGACTAAGTATTGGATTTCGATTTGGTTTTTTTGCGGACACAAATGTTAGTGTAATATCTAATGTCATCGTTGCAAAGAAACTGCAAAAAAAAGAGACGTAATCGGCAACAACAAAAATAACATTGACTTTGTGGAGCTATTGTTATGAAACATAGTCGCGTTTGATTTTGGTGGGCATTCAGTGAGAGTGTTTTGCTTTGTTGTTGTGGGATATTTATTTCATTTTTTTAATTTCCAATATATTTCCTTATATTATTACTTTGTATGTGGAAATATTGATTATGTAAAAGGGTGTGGGAAAATAATCTATACCAAAAATAGGAAAAAAACATAGGAACTTAGTCATATCAGGAAATTACTTGGAAACCTAATATGTCATGTTAGTGGAGTGGCGTTTTGTAAGAAACCAATGCAAGCCGTACAAAATAATGAAGACAAAATAAAGACAATTTTTATAACAAAGACTAGTGATTGCTGCTTGTATAAAATATGACTCACATGAGGAAGATTCCATTAAGAATGCTTTTTGGAATTTTAACAAGAACTAAACAAAAATTGCAATTGAAATTAAATTGCAATAAATTTTAACAAAAGAAGAACAAAACAAACAAAAGACTTAAGACACGAACAACGGCCAGAACAAATGCATTAAAATAAATTTCATTAAAAGTCTATTAGTGTGAAAAAAACATATTTGATTTCGCGACTGATTATTTTGGTTGAGTAAATTTTAGGATTAAATACTAACGACGTAAAAAAACAAAAGACTTAAGACATAAACACCAGCCGGAATAAAAGGATTGATAAACTCGTCATTACAAAACCGATAAGGAAAGTACAAAAAAACGAACGGGCCGACTATAAGGCAATATTCACCATAAATAAATTTCGAGGAAAAGGAACCGGGTTTCTAAATTTTGAACTGGATATTTATATTATAAAAACTGATAATAGTGCGGTTCGATAAATTTAACACGTCTACTTACTAGCTAATAATAATCTAATAATATACATATATGGTATTGAAACCGGTTTTATTATCAGAATATCCGGTTCAAAAATTTATAAAACCGGTTCCTTTTTTCCTCGAAATTATTTTTTTTTATATATTTTTAGAAAATAATTCGGACATATCCGAAAGTTCTACATAATAAGGGTTTTAGTGACGAGAAACGGGTAAAATTTAGATTGGACCATTAAGACATTAAATATAGATTTTTCGTCATTGAGAACCTTCTGGGTTTTCATATTCTCACCTAGGACTTTCATACCCAAAATTAATTTTCCACCCTCCGAAATCTTGCCGCACAGTCCGATCGAACGACGCTTGCAAATCATTACATTTTTATATTGAAATGCGTGCTCTGTAAATAAAGTTTATCGCCAATTTGTTATCGAAATTTGTGTTTTGCGAGGAAGTTCATTTGTGGCTTCATGGGCACGTAAATAAGCAGAATTGTCTATTTTGGTGTGAAAACCATTGAAAACCCAGTAAGGAAAGTTCAAAAGTCGGACGGGCTGACTACATGATACCCTTCACCACTTTGGGTACATATAAGAGATGTTTATATCTACAATATCCTGTAGATAGAACGGACATAGAATCCCGGTAGTACAAAATGAAAAAATTCGCTGTTGCAAACATAAATTTACTGTAAAAAAAAATTCATTTCGGGGGGGGGGGGGGGGGCGGGCCCCCAGGGCTCCCCCTCTGCGTACGTCCCTGCATGGTATGTGTGTGTCTGAAATCAATGAACAATTACATGTCAAACGGGCAGCCTTTGATTCTTTGGTGTACCATGTGTTTGAAATCGAGTAAAATTATTCATGGGAGCTATATATAAACACATGGACCTAATTGAGCAACCGTTCCATACACCATTTTTTGTTATCACTCTAAATTCATTTTAATACCCTGCTCTGCCAAATTTCGTGTAAATCGAACAAACATAGGCCATTGGGTGCAACATTTACATAAAATCGAACGAAAATATATATATAAGACCTATATCGAAATCTGGGCCGATTTCAACACACCTTATCACACATCACAGACATCAATGTGGACCTAATTCAGTACTCTGTGCAAAATGTTGTCTAAATCGGACAAATATTGAGAGTTTGGTGCATCATTCACATAAAAACGTACGAAATTATATCGGACGAAGCTATATATAAATTTGAACAGATTTTAACAAAACTTCACAGATATTAGTCTGGACCTAATTCAGTAGTCTGTGCAGAATTTTGCCCCCATTCAGACAAAAATTGGGAGTTTGGTGCATCATTCACAAAAAATCGGACGAAACTATATAGGGAGATATATCTAAATTTGAACCGATTTAAACAATGCTTGGTATATATCACTCTAGACCTAATTCAGTGCTCTGTGCAAAATTTTGTCTCAATCGGACCAATACTGGGAGTATGGTGCTCCATTTACATACAATCGGACGAAACTATATATGGGAGCTATGTCCATAATGTGCACCGATTTTCTCCAATTTCAATAGGGTTCGTCCTAGGACCAAATAAGTGAACTGTGCCAAATTTCATCCAAATCGGATCACAAATGCGACCTGTACTTTGTTAACAAAAATACATGAACGGACGGACAGACATCCGTAAATCGACTCAGAAAGTGATTCTATGCATATTCTCAAAGGGAACCATGGGTCTACCTCGATTCCTTTTGCCTGTTACAAACATATGCACAAAGATATAATACCCTGTGGTGAAGGGTATACAAATTGGTATCCAGGGAGTATTGTGAAATTCGACTACTAGATTTTTTTTGCAAATAGAGAGCAGGACTTCTATGAGAGAGGAATATGAAGTTATCCTTAAAATGTCAACAAATCATACAATAAAAACGGTGCATATTTGGCCCAAGTCAGACATTTTGAAGCATGTTGAATAAAGTATAAAAATTATGGATTTCTTTCCCCAACCTAATATTTAAAAAAAGTATACACGTCGTAATGTTTTAGCGGTCCAACTTCTGTATCCTCTACAGTGGACATTCTAAATATACACGAACAACGCTTTGGCAAATTTGATGCCAGGAGAAAATATGTCAGTCTTCACAAGCCCACGAGATTGGTATTTTTGATATATAATTTTAAAAATTTTACGGATAATTACGAGTGGTCTTTGTATGAGTCCTATGTGGAAATATGGATCGGTCGGAATTGTGAAATAGAACCATGAAAATACCTATAAAGGACGTGGACCTTTATATGAGGGATATAGCCAAAGATTGAAATAAGAGCCAACATATGATATATTATATGGTACTTTACCTGATCAAGGACTTATTTTCTAATTTTTTGTAAAAAAATGTCATACAATGAAAATCGAAAATACACTTTGTTTTACCCTCTACCAACATTCAAATTTCCTTAGATCGGTAGGGACCTTCGTAATGGGGCACATTTTTTGTATTTTCAAACCGGGTCAGTGTTTCGGTTTCACAGAGTTTCAAGTTTTTGGCATTGTTTCCATATAAGAATCGGACCATTTTAAAGCAATTTCAAGTTCGGGCGGTTCGAATTTAAATACCTAATTCATTGTTTTCATTAAATTTTACATTCTTCCAACAAAAGACTTAAGAAAGCTACATGCATTTCTCTTGGTCACCCTATCTTCAACGGAAGTACTAACACCAGAAAATAAAAATTGTGAAACACTTTCATTATTATTTCATAACCCTAACCCAATATTGAATTTCAAAGCACCTTCAATTGTGAAGGTTTACAGGTGAAATTTAATACGTGCATCCAAAAGAAAAAAATTGAAAAATGGAAAAAATCTATGTTGTAATCAAACAATATTCAAGCGTTGGCTATGATTCACAACAATTCATAAATAAATTTAAATTATTTGTGACACACGTGCATGGTCATAATGAAACAACAGCAATCACACCAACAACAACACTCAACAACCACCTACATAATATGTCTTTACGCATTAAAAATTATTACAACAACATTTTGTGTGACATACCAAAAAAAAAAAAAAATACTAACATATTGACCGAGTTCGCCAACATTAATTAAAATGCGGCAATGTTAGGCACGAAAAAAAGATCGACGACGACTCGACATACATAGCAAACAAATCAAGTACAAGTGCATGAATTACACATTATATTTTTATTTTTAAATATTTACTCACAACTCATTCAATCACCCACCAAAAAAATTGAAACGAAGAAAAAAAGTCACAACAAATTGACTTTGAAAAATTACATGCTTAATATTCGATGCCAATAGCCAGCAGGGTGACACAGACATAACGAACGCATGAACGGATGAATGGACAAATATTCAATGAAGAAAAAAATTTTTTGCAGCGGAACTTTTTATTGAGAATAAGTGTGTATGTGTGTGCATTTCATTATAAGAATCTTTATTTTTTGTGTGTAATTAAATTGGCATATTGTATAGCTATCAAGAAAAAGGTATTTCCAACACAAAAATACTTAGAGGTTGTCGTAAGAGAGGCTCTTTGCCTCGTCACAGTAATTTAAGCACCAGCATTATTGACTTTGCTCACATTTCAAGGTTGTAGCATGGAAAATCAAGTTTTTTTTTTTTTTTTTTTAATTTCTGTGAAGCACCTCCATGAACACCATCTTCATCATTTGGTAGCCATTGCCAGTTTGGTAAGGTACTTTGGATAATTTGTTACCAGTTTTATTATCTCTCCCTCTTGGTGTCTTCATAAGTTTTTTAATTCAATTTTTTTCTTAACACTTATTATGTAGTGTAGTGATTTTTTCCCAAGATACACATAATAATAACTTGTTTGCAACATTCGTGAAGATACTTCGAGAGGTTGATTGTGATTGTTGGGGGTTTTCCCTCAAGGTGCTGGATGGATGCGTACACTTCCAATGAACTAGAGCCATTCTCTTACAATAAAGTGTGTCTGACATGGAAATAACGATAAGACAATTTCATGCTGATGATGATACTTGAATTAAATTCATGGGTGCCTTTGAAGTGTAATAAAATAAAAGATTTTGTTGGATGGCATCAAGGACTTCCCCATAGATAATTACAAAAAGTATCTTAATATCATTTTTGGAAATTCCCAACATGGTGCGTAGAAAATACGTCGATTGTTTTAGATGACACGATTTTAATGCCAATCAGCAGACAAGTATTTCAAGGTCAATATCAAATAAAATTAAACTATTTATTATTTCCATAAAATATCTACGGATTTAGACAATGAAAAATAACATAAGATATGAGAATATAATTTTATAAATTTCTAAAGTAGTTTTTACTTACCCAGTCAATTTATGGATGTTTGGAGGGTACATAATCTGACATATTATATAGAATGCAGACTCCATATATAATAACTTTGAATTTCTACAGAGATAATATTGACCCTTAGATCATGGACTATTGGAAAGTTTGATAAATATTAGATCCAGATTTATTGCTATTTGGAAGGCTGACATTTCGCAGTAAAAATAATATTTTGCTTTTTTTGTTTGGTGCATTCAGTTGTGAGTTACAGGGTGTTAAAAATGGAACAAGAGAAAATTCGGTACATTTTTCAGTTTTTTCTTTGACAAAGGTCAAAACCCAAGCCAAGCGTCTTAAAATTTGAATGGTGTTTATGGTTCCGATACTGTAACAGCCAATGATGTGCAATTTTGCTTTCGTAGGATCCGTTCAGGAATTTTTGATATTAAAGATGCTCCTCGCACAGGTAGGCCGGCCGTCGAAAATGTCGAAAAAATCTGAGAAATTATCGAGAAATGTCTTTAAAATGGCAACAAATCATACATTAAAACGGTGCATATTTGGCCCAAATCGGACATTTCAAATCATTTTAAATAAAGTCTTATAGTTCATATAAAATTAATGGATTTCGTTTTCCACTATTTCCCCTTAATCTGTAAAAGGCTTCAGAACAGCAAAGGGTATCAAAATAATCTGAAAACAGGCTTCTGGATATATAAGTCATCTAGATGGTATGTTTGTTTAATTTTTAGAAGACCTCTGTATGATATTCTGTCTATACATGACATGAGAAAAGTATTTTATTCCCTATAAGAGGAATTCCACTTATAGCAGGGTGGTCTTCTAATACTGAAGGAATTCATGAATGCCTATCTTATCTATTGAAGAATTCAGGTCGATATATAAAAGATCTCAGAATGTACTTCTATGTAAAGAAGGAATCTTGATGGGCTTCTCTTGTTCGAAACCCCTCAGCCATATTTTCTTCCTATACAAGCCCTTACAATGGCGTAATAATAGAATATTTCAGGATGACCTTCTGACTAGCAAAGACCTCAAAATTGTCTTTTGTCTATAGAAGTCCTCAGAATGCCTTCTATCCATTGAACAGAATACCTAATTTAGAATATTTTTCACGTCGAGTCATATCTTGAGAAAGAATCTCTAGTATACCTTAGGATGATGTTATAGATTATCCCAGAATGTATCTCATATCTAGAGATATGAGATTCCCAGCCCTCTTCCCTGCCGAATGAATCTCTAGAGAAGACTTCAGGGTATACTTCTATTTTTAGAAACCTCTATTCTGTTTATGGAAGGTCTCAAGACGTGTTCCTATCTAAAAAAAAAAGCTACGGGCTTCTGGGCATGAAATACGTCTAGTGGTCCTTTGTATACAGAAGGCCTGTGGATGTACTAATACACCTCATCATTTAGATTCATTTTTCTAGCCGAGTTACGTATATCCGTCATTTTGTCTCCAGTCTTATGTACAAGGGCAAATTCTATTGAAATTGGAAAAAGTGTTAGTTTGTGTGACATGTACCATGTTTGGTTCAAATCGAATAAAATATAGTTATATCTCCCACATATAATTTCGGCCGATTCAATGTTCGGTTGAAATCGGTTCAGATATACCTACAACTCTTATAAATATTTTTGACTGATCCACAATTGATGTAAACAATTGTAGATATAATCCGGTACAGCTTGTCTTTGGACCAGAACTTTCTAGTTTTAATGCAGATCCTGGTTTTGATGTTGTAGGTTGATAGCCCGTGTTCTTGGAAAAAGATTTGCTCTCAGAAAATGTCCAAAATATATCCACGTTTTGACACAGCCCCCATTACAAGGATTAAATAATTCTACAACGGCCTACTAGTCATCCAAGAGATATACCTCACAAATCATTGCTTATGGGTCTAATATGCTTGCAATAAATATGGTTTACAAATCCTCTGAGTATAATAGACCTTCAGTAAATAGGCTTTAAAAAATCACGTCTTATGATAGGCCTTCAATGAGTATAACTTAAAAATCAATGCCCCCTTCTTATAAATATGCTTTAGATATTCACGCATATTAATTTATTAGCCTATTAACAAATATGCATAAAAATCCACGCCCATGAGTCTAATAGGCCTTCGATGCACATGCTGTAAAAATCCCCGATTTTGATCTAATAGGCCTTCAATAAATATTCTTTAAAAATCCAGACCTAAATCCAAATCTAATAGACCTTCAATGAATATTTGTTCTAAATTCACTCTTTAGTGTCTACGAGACCTTGATACTTATATATCAAAGACAGAAAGTAGATATAAGTCAACAGGAATAATTGAAGTATCGTGTTCAACAATGATTTTTGTTAGAAAGGCCAGAAAATAAGTTCCGACTCCAAACCCGTCGACTTACACCCGGGTGTATGTCGACCTCACCAATTAACGATTGGAGACTAAAATTTGCTTTCCTGCAGCAATAATTTACATAAATCAATTCGTGTTCTAATATGCTTCACAATTTCCAAAATCCCCCTAAAACACTCAAATATGGATCAATTTTAATAAAATAATATTTTGTCCATTAATTCCGTTTACCCTGCTATACTTTCTCGCATGTTTCATATAATATATTTTGTTTCACTAAAAATTACATAATTTATATTTTTTTCAACTTGACAGCCGACATACTATATAATATCATATAGTGAGACATGACAGCACTCCACAGCATCACATTAAATATCAATAAAAAAATGAAGTTAGGCTATTCATCAGCCGGTTTCTTTCTTGTTACAGCATTTCAAGTCAGGTTTCTTATTTTACAAAACAACATCGAAAGGAAGAAAGAAATATACGCACACACGAAAAATATGTTATGAAGATTCCAAAAAGCAATACCAAAATTCCTCAAAATGAAAGTGAAATTTTTGTTAACGAATTTTTTGTTTTGTTTTTTAGAGCTTAGGTGTGACTTTGCGGCATGGGCACACAAAAGCACACACTCGATATGCACCAAACATATGTTTTCTATTTAATCCATTAATAAATTTTGATGTTTATAAAATATGAATACAGAGAAATAGAAATTTTGTTGGAGGGGTCAAAATCGGGTTGTTGGAAATGTAAGATTTTTATTAGGCCGACAATTTAATTACAAATGATAAGATACGGAAAAATATGAGTTGTAGTTGAAAATGGGAAACATAGGGTGTTCACGTAAAAAAGGGTGCTGATGTTTTGTGGTGATCATGTTTTATTTGCGCTCAAAGCTTGGCTTTTTCAGGAATAATTTGAAAGCCCATTAGGAGTCTTAACTGTATGTAATTAGAGAATATTTTTTTTCGAAATTCATCACGAGCTCTATGCGTGGTTTGTTAAAAAATATTTTTTTGAACACCATTTACAGACCATAGACAAATTCTAAGCTGGATCGAAGCGTGTTTTTTTAAAAAAATACTTTTTCAAGTCAATTTGGAGTTCTAGACGTGGTTTCTTTAACGAATATTTTTTCAAGCCCATTTAGAGATCTAGAAATTCTGAAAAAATATTCTTTCTTTAAACAATATTTGTTCAAGCCCATTTAGAGCGCTAGGTGAGGTTTCTTTAAGGAATCTTTCTGTAGCCTATAAAGAGCTCAAGGCGTAGTTTCTTATATTATTTTAAATTCATTTAGAACTCTAGGCATGGGTTTTTAAAGAATATTTGGTTTAAACCAATTTCGAGCTCTAAGCGTAGTTTGGTGCCCTAGGCTTGCTTTCTTCAATAAATATTTTTGCAAGCTCATTTAGAGCTCTACGCGTGGTTTATTCAATTATTATTTTTTGGAAGTACATGAAGAGCTTTAAGAGTGGTTTCTTTATAGAATATTTTTTGGAAACCCATTAAGTGATCTAGATGTGGATTATTTAAAGAATATCTTTTCAAGACCATTTAGACCTCTAGGCGTAGTTTCTTTATAGCATGAATGTGGCATTTTTAAAGTATATTTTTTGAAGTCCATTTAAAACTCGAACTGGGCTTTTCTAAATAATATTTTATCAAGACCATATAGGTCTCTTAAAGAATATTTTTTCAAGTCTATTTGGAGCTCTAGGAGTGGATTCAATAAAGAATATTTAAAATTCATTTAATTATTTTATCGTGGTTTCTTTAAATAATAGTTTTGAAGCCCTTTTAGAGCTCTAGGCCTGGTTTCTTTAAGGAATATATTTTTGACTTACATTTAGAGCTTAATGCTGGAAATTTTTAAAAAATATTTTTGAAGCCCATTTAGAGCTCTAGGCGTGGTTTATTTAAAAAATATTTTTAATCCCATGGAGAGCTCTAAACGTGGTTTATTAAAAAAAAAAATCGCCAATTTAGAGTTCTAAAGAATATTTTTTGAAACCCATTCAGAGCTCTAGGCGTGGTTTCTTTAAAGAATATTTTTTCAAGCCCTTTTAGAGCTCTAGGCGTGGTTTTTTTAAAGAATATTTTTTGAAAACCATTCAGAGCTCTAGGCGTGGTTCTTTAAAGAATATTTTTTCAAGCCCTTTTAGAGCTCTAGGCGTGGTTTTTTTAAAGCATATTTTTTCAAGCCCTTTTAGAGCTCTAAGCGTGGTTTCTTTAAAGAATATTTTTTAAGCCCGTTTAGAGCTCTAGGCGTGGTTTCTTTAAAGAGTATTTTTTCAAGCCCTTTTAGAGCTCTAGGCGTGATTCCTTTAAAGAATATTTTTCAAGCCTATTTAGAACTCTAGGTGTGATCTCTTTAAAGAATATTTTTCAAGCCCATTTAGAACTCTAGGTGTGATCTCTTTAAAGAATATTTTTCAAGCCCTTTTAGAGCTCTAGGCCTGGTTTCTTTAACGAATATTTTTTGAATTACATTTAGAGCTTAATGCTGAAAATGTTTAAAAAATATTTTTGAAGCCCATTTAGAGCTCAAGGCGTTGTTTATTTAAAAAAATATTTTTTCGCCAATTTAGAGCTCTAAACTTGGTTTTTTAAAAAATATATTTTTTCTGCAATTTAGAGCTCTAAACTTGGTTATTTCATTACTTTTTCTTTCGAAATCATTTAGAGCTTTAAATACTATTTTTAAAGTCCATTTAGCAATATAGGCATGGATTCTTTTTTGATAATTGTTGAAACAATTAAGAGCTCTAAGAGTGGTTTCTTTAAGAAATATTTGTTGAAGTCCATTTAAAGTTTTTTTTTGTATTTTACGTAATTTAAACAGTAATAAAATGCTTTGCATATATTTAAAATAATAATTAGTTAAAAAATTCCGCTTTAATAGCCAGCTAACATAAATCGATGTTTCATTAAAAATCCATATCTTAATTAAATATCTTAAAAAACAAACCCAAAGGAAAATATACTGCCGATAAAGTTTATATAATATCGAATTTGAGACGCATTTTAAATAATATAGTTCTCTCCTCTCTTTCTATCGCTCCATGTTTGCAAACAAAAGACTTAAGACAAAACCCAGCAATTACCCATACTTTAAAAGATTTCCGCCATCATTGATAAGTTCTTAAGATTTTTTATTTGTTTTAATAAAGCAAATTGTTGTTTTCATTAAGTTTATTTTTATTTGTTTTAATAAAACAAATTGTTGTTTCTTGCACTTCAATTTAAATTGTTTCCTTATCTTTGATGTTAGTATTTTTTTTATTATTTTTTGTTTAGTTTTCAAGTCAAAGCATGTTTCTGGAATACCAGCACTTGAAAATATATGCCACAAAAAAACAACAAAACTATGTTATTTCTTCTCATTTGTTTAATTATACCCTCATATGAGTATGCCGGTGTGTTGGTTTTTATGACGTTATGCTCTCTTCATTTATTATTACAGCTTAGATTTAAATAAAATGTCAGTTTTTTATTTAGTTAGTTTCCTATTTTATTTTCCCCCAACATCAAGATAATTAATTATGTAGTAGTTGTTTTTAGTTGTTGGTGTCATGTTGATAGATCTTCATTTAAATTATATTTAACAAATTGTTTAGTTGGGTACCCAACTAACTATGTTTATATGTATCTTATCAACAACGTGTAATGTAAGCATGTATGAGTTTGCATAGCTTCCAGCTCTTGAAAAAATGATTAATTGCGTTTTAATTGCTAAAATGTTAATTTAAATAGCAACATTTTATTCAAAATGTTGTTTAACAAAAAAATCTTTATTATTGATTGATTATCCTAGGAATGTGCGGAATTTATTAAGATAAATAGGGAGTTCAGTAACATATAAACTTCCTTAAGACATTCATTATCTTGGGAATATTTTTTCATACTCATTTAGACATCTAGGCGTGGTTTCATTTAATAATATTTTTGAAGCCTATATAGAACTATAGAGCTCTAATGGGCTTGGTTTCTTAATAATATTTTTTCAAGTCCATTTACACCTCTAGGCGTGGTTTCTTTAAAGAATATTTTTGAAGCCCATTTAGAGCTTTAAAGAATATTTTTTTCAAGCCCTTTTAGAGCTCTAGGCGTGGTTTCTTTAAAGAATATTTTTTCAAGCCCTTTTAGAGCTCTAGGCGTGGTTTCTTTAAAGAATATTTTTTTCAAGCCCTTTTAGAGCTCTAGGGGTGGTTGCCTTAAATCATATTTTTTCAAGCCCTTTTAGAGCTCTAGGCGTGGTTTCTTTAAATAATATTTTTTCAAGCCCTTTTATAGCTCTAGGGGTGGTTGCCTTAAATCATATTTTTTCAAGCCCTTTTAGAGCTCTAGGCATGGTTTCTTTAAATAATATATTTCCAGCCCTTTTAGAGCTCTAGGCGTGGTTTCTTTAAAGAATATTTTTTCAAGCCTTTTTAGAACTCTAGGCGTGGTTTCTTTAAATAATATATTTCCAGCCCTTTTAGAGCTCTAGGCGTGGTTTATTTAAAGAATGTATTTTCAAGCCCATTTAGAGCTCCTTGGCGTGGTTTCTATAAATAATATATGGGCAATATTGCCATTTTTTTAACATAGCTGAAGCGGAGGTTCACCCCTTTATAACTCGGGAATTACTTAAGTATATGAAAAAAAGTGAACAGTTTTGGGTTAATTGATCTGTCGTTGTTCATGATAATGACCTCCAAACTTTATTTTGGAGGAAGCTGTGTCTACTTTAATATAAAACCAGTAAGGAAAGTAGTAAAGTCGGACGGGGCCGACTATATGATACCCTTCACCACTTTGAGCATATTCAACAGATGAAATAGAAGCTATATCTAAATCTGAACCGATTTCAACGATTTCAGGAAACTTAACACACATCATTCCAGACCTCATCCATAACGCAGTGCCAAATTTCGTGCAAATCGAAAGATATATAGGGACTTTGGTAGACCATTTACATTAAATCGGACGAAAATATATATAGGAGCTATACCTAAATCTGAACCGATTTTCAGGAAACTTAACACACACCATTCTATAACTAATTCATTACGCTGTGCCAACTTTGGTGCAAATCGAAAGATATATAGGGACATTGGTGCACCATTCAGATTAAATCGGATGAAAATATATATGGGAGCTATATCTAAATCTGGACCGATTTTCAGGAAACTTAACACACACCATTATATTCCTAATTGATTACGATGTGCCAACTTTCGTGCAAATCGAAAGATATATAGGGACTTTGGTGCACCATTTAAATTAAATCGGACGAAAATATATATGGGAGCTATATCTAAATCTGAACCGATTTTCAGGAAACTTAACACACATCATTCTATACCTAATTCAGTACGCTATGCCAAATTTCGTGGAAATCGAAAGATATATAGGTACTTTGGTGCCACGTTTACCTTAAATCGGACGAAAATATATATGGGAGCTATATCTAAATCTGAACCGATTTTCACGAAACTCAGCACACACCATTATGGACCTAATTCAGTACACTATGCCAAATTTCGTGCAAATCGAATGATATATAGGTACTTTGGTGCCTATATCGGGCGAAAATATATATGGGAGCTATATCTAAATCTGACCCGATTTTCACGAAACTCAGCACACATCATTTTGGACCTCATTCAGTACGCTATGCCAAATTTCGTGCAAATCGAATGATATATAGGTACTTTGGTGCCTATATCGGGTGAAAATATATATGGGAGCTATATCTAAATCTGAACCGATTTTTCCCAATTTCAATAGGGTTCGTCCTTGGGCCAAATAAGTGACCTATGCCAAATTTCATCCAAATCGGATCAAAAATGCGACCTGTACTTTGTTCACAAAAATACATGGACGGACAGACGGACGGACGGACGGACGGACGGACAGACGGACATGCGTAAATCGACTCAGAAAGTGATTCTATGCATATTCTCAAAAAGAAACCATGTGCCTATCTCGTTTCCTTTTGCCTGTTACAAACATATGCACAAAGACATAATACCCTGTACCACAGTGTGGTGAAGGGTATAAAAATAACTAAAAACAGGTTGAGGCGAACCAGTTTTTTATGTTCTCTATCGATTTGTGATTAAGCCAGTCATTTCACGGTCTTCGTGTCAAAGTAAAACTAGAAGCCGATAAATGGGGACTACGCCCCTAATGTATCATTTATAAAAAAATTAACTGCATCTACCTTTAAATGATGCTGACATTTTGAAGCTCGATTTTGAGTGTTTTTTTAATTTTACTTCTAGCTTTAATACGCAAACAGGAATTTCTAAAAATCGATTATAAGATTATTGTAGTCGCGAATCTGCGTTATTTGATATGTATTTTGTGTATGTAGTATGCACAGCTTCAGAGTAATACTTATCCGATGGTGAACATTTTGTGCGATCAAATTTCTAAAAAACCTATTTTTCGGGCCAAATTTTTCGATCTGTCAACTGAATGATATGGGTACCCGCGATCAATAACGTTTTTTTCGTTTCGGATGATATAAAATCTTCTTCTTGAAAATCCATCTACTAGAATGGCGGAAATTGGCTTTCCAAAAACACGAATTTTGGCAAAAAATGTTTTTGAAAATATCGCGGATTTATTTGCATTTTCTGTGGATCATTTACGCTTCAAAAATGACCTTATACGGAATTTGATCTTTTTCGAAGAGAGAACTTTAAAAACTTCAGCCGAAAGAAAGATGTACCCAATTTATCTGAAAAATAGTGTGAGCTGGCACATCCATGGTTCTTAATGGACCACATTGAAATCGGTATAGATCGATGTATTTTTTTGACATTTTCGACGACCGCGAGGTGCATCTTTAACATCAAAAATTCCAGATCGGAATCTACGAAACCAAAATTGCACATAATTGGCTGTTACAGTATCGGAACCATAACTCCATTCACAATTTTAGCCGCATGGTTTGCATTTTCGCCCTTAATAATATTTTTACATGCATTCTCATTGGGTAGAAAAGATTTTTTTTGTTAATTGTGAGTCGTTTTTTGAAGCTGGACTGATCATATTTTTTTATACACCAAAACGATCAATATTGGAAACAAAAGATTTGATATTGTAGGCCTGGTACCAACAATTTACCATGACATAGCCTCCATATAAAAGTCCCGATAGATTTTAGTTATCTTGAATGTGGTGGAGAGTACAACAAGTTCGGTCTGGTTTTTATATCCATTTTTATTATATCCAATTGCCATACTAAGTTTTACAATATTATCCTGTAATCATATCTAATAATTATTTATTTTCTTTATATTTGCAGGTATGTCTTCTTTATTAATTATTTTACAACTAGCGGTAAGATTAATCGAAATAAACCATGTGAAGACATTAAGCAGGAATATATATATATATATATATATTTTTTTTTTAATAAAAAGTAATAAAACATAATTATTAGAAACTGATTAATAGTAAAAATGAATATACAGGTTCATACAGTCTGTTTTTTGTAAAATTTAAAAATAATTAATTATTATTATTATTATTATTATTTCATTTCTTTATTCATAATACAAAAGCCTCCTGGGCCTATTTACTGTATTAATAGTATTATTAAAAACCTGATAGTTTAAAATTCATTTTTATTTACAACATTGGCTCCCCAGCCTAATTTACTTTAACAGTAATATTATTTAAAAAAAAACATACAAATGTCCATTAGCAACGTACGTAGTACGAAGATCATAAAACACGAATGAACTAATTCTCTGAAAGATTTAAATGAAGTTTAAGTTTTAAACGAAACTTAAACTTAGAGAGTAGCTTACTACCAAAATTTTTACTTTCGAAAAATATGTCATATCATTTTTATTTTCAATCAAACGATATATTTTACATTTATAAAAAATCACAAAACAATATTTTTTGCCTTCTAAAATTTAATATTGTTTTTTTTATTTCTTTTTCACATCCACATTCCATAATGTTGTCATTCAAATGTACTTTTTTTAACACATAATGACATAAACAACTACAAAACCTAATCTTTTAATATTTAATGCAATTAAATCTCCGATAAAAATACATCTACCTTTGTTAATTAATAATATTTTTTATCAATTAATGAAAAAACTAAAATTGCTACTGTTTGTCAATCAGCCACGCATTATTGTCCCAACAAAATATAAATAATTTGCCAAATCGTGATAAAGTATTATTTTTTAGTTTTTTGTTTTTTTTTTTTTTTGTTCTCTTTGGCCTTACCAAATTTGTTGCAAATTGATTGACACTATACATATATTGTGTCTAGACTCATATATATTGCGGAAATGTGTTTGGATTTTATTACTATTTTTATACCCTTCACCACACTGTGGTACAGGGTATTATGTCTTTGTGCATATGTTTGTAACAGGCAAAAATAATCGAGATAGACCCATGGTTCCTTTAGAGAATATGCATAGAATCACTTTCTGAGTCGATTTACGCATGTCCGTCTGTCCGTCCGTCCGTCCGTCCGTCCGTCCGTCCGTCCGTCCGTCTGTCCATGTTAAATTGTAAACAAAGTACAGGTCGCATTTATGATCCGAATTGGATGAAATTTGGCATAGGTCACTTATTTGGCCCAAGGACGAACCCTATTGAAATTGGGAAAAATCGGTTCAGATTTAGATATAGCTCCCATATATATATTTAACCGATTTAATGTAAACAGTCCCTATATAACTTTCGATTTGCACGAAATTTAGTACAGCCTAATCATTTAGGTCTAGAATGATGTCTGCCAAGTTTCGTGAAAATCGGTCCAGATTTAGATATAGCTCCCATATATAGTTTCGTCCGATTTCATGTAAATGGTGCCCCAAAGTCCCTATATATCTTTTGATTTGCACGAAATTTGGCATAACGTACTGAATTAAGCCTAGAGTGATGTCTGCCAAGTTTCGTGAAAATCGGTCCAGATTTAGATATAGCTCCCATATATAGTTTCGTCCGATTTCATGTAAATGGTGCCCCAAAGTCTCTATATATCTTTCGATTTGCACGAAATTTGGCATAACGTACTGAATTGAGTCTAGAATGGTGTCTGCCCAGTTTCAAGAAAATGGGTCCAGATTTAGATATAGCTCCCATATATAGTTTCGTCCGATTTCATGTAAATGGTGCCCCAAAGTCCCTATATATCCTTCGATTTGCACGAAATTTGGCATAACGTACTTAATTGGGCCTAGAATGATGTCTGCCAAGTTTCATGAAAATCGGTCCCGATTTAGATATAGCTCACATATATAGTTTCGTCCGATTTAATGTAAATGGGGCCCCAAAGTCCCAATATATCTTTCGATTAGCACGAAATTTGGTACAGCCTAATCATTTAGGTCTAGAATGATGTCTGCCAAGCTCCGTGAAAATCGGTCAAGATTTAGATATAGCTACCATATATAGTTTCGTCCGATTTCATGTAAATTGTGACCAAAATCCATATATATCTTTCGATTTGCACGAAATTTGGCATAACGTACTGAATTGAGCCTAGAGTTATGTCTGCCAAGTTTCGTGAAAATCAGTCCAGATTTAGATATAGCTCCCATATATAGTTTCGTCCGATTTCATGTAAATTGTGACCAAAATCCATATATATCTTTCGATTTGCCCGAAATTTTGCACAACGTACTGAATTGAGCCTAGAGTGATGTCTGCCAAGTTTCGATAAAATCGGTCCATATTTCTATATAGCTCCCACATATAGTTTCGTCCGATTTCATGTAAATGGTTCACCAAAGTCGCTATATATCTTTCGATTTGCACGAAATTTGGCATAACGTACTGAATTGAGCCTAGAGTGATGTCTGCCTTGTTTCGTGAAAATCGGTCCAGATTTAGATATAGCTCCATTTTATTATAGATTGATTTTATGTAATTGACGCACCAAGGAACCAATAGGAACAAAACGTTCTAAAGTTAGTATAACCTAACCTGTGACAAGTTTGTTTGAAATCGCTTAATATGTGGATGTAGCTTACATATATTTTTTCGCCCGATATCAAGCAAATTGGGCATCATACTCCTCATGTTAGTCAGATTGACATCAAATTTTGCACAACGTACAAAATTGAGCATAGAATTACGTAGTTGCGTTTTCTAGAAGTACAGACATAGTCAACCGGATGACCTATTTATATTTGTTTGAAGTCGATTTACACACTTTATGGACAAATCTAGGTAGATTCACATTTAGATAAATATCACATATTTTATTTCATCCAATTTCATGTTAATAGTCCTGTTTAATGTACCCATAGTGGTGAAGGGTATCCTAGAGTCGGCCCCGTCCGACTTTACTACTTTCCTTACTGGTTTTGAGATGTTTTCTTCATGAACTTAGTTTTAAGTTCGTTGTTCTGCTCCCATTACATTTTGTAGCTTTTTCGAACAAATAATGTTCGTTCGTTTTGTTCTCTCTGTTCCGTTTTGGATGAAACATAATAAATTCATTCCGTTAAGTCGATGTTTAAGCAACACCAAAAAATCGTAGAAGCAGTAACAGAAGGCATGAAAAATATGAATTATTACAACTTTTTGAAGAGAAAGACAATAATAAATCCTGACACCAGTTGGTTGTAACTTTGTTTGCTTTCTTGCTCCATTTGCATTTACTTGCCATTTTGTTTCTTTTATGGAACTTCGTGGCCTTTAAATGAAAAGTTCTATTTTCCCTTTGTCGTTTTGAGGGGTGATACGAAATTATGTCATTTCTGTCTTTCCCGGTTCTTTTCAAATAGTTTTGTGAATGACAAAATGGTAGCTGAATTTAAGCCATATGTATGGGCAAAGTTTTGCTAGAACTGTTTTTACATTTTCACACAAGCATGACAATTGTTCAGTTCATATAATGTTAAAATTAATTTAAACTTACTTAATGCATGATTTATGGTCTATAGTTTTGGAAAATGTTGGAGTATAGGGGATGTTTGAAATTCTGTGAACTACTTTAAAGAGTTCACGTATCGGTCGCAATGAATAATAATCATGTCCAAATATATGCAAAAGGAGAAGACGGCCATTTATGTTTGGACTTTCGTTTTAGAGAACCAGTATGGAACCCGAACAGATGGTTGCAGGTGATATTGACACATGCCAAATAATTTTTACAAATGTTCCGCGGCAGCGAAGATAATTCAGAAATGTTTACACTTTGGGGGGAAAATAAACAACTTTGCATTGACAGCACTTAGATCCACAGAAAACAATGGCGTGGGTCATCATAAATGCTTACCACAAGGAATAATGCGCGAAGCAATTCGTCAGAAATGCACAGAATTGTGGAAAACACTGCAATGGATTTACACCATGACAAATGCACCGCCCTGTGGTACATGGTATTATGTCTTTGTGCATATGTTTGTAACAGAAAACGAGATAGACACACGGTTTTTATACCCTTCACCACACTGTGGTACAGGGTATTATGTCTTTGTGCATATGTTTGTAACAGGCAAAAATAATCGAGATAGACCCATGGTTCCTTTAGAGAATATGCATAGAATCACTTTCTGAGTCGATTTACGCATGTCCGTCTGTCCGTCCGTCCGTCCGTCCGTCTGTCCATGTTAAATTGTAAACAAAGTACAGGTCGCATTTATGATCCGAATTGGATGAAATTTGGCATAGGTCACTTATTTGGCCCAAGGACGAACCCTATTGAAATTGGGAAAAATCGGTTCAGATTTAGATATAGCTCCCATATATATATTTAACCGATTTAATGTAAACAGTCCCTATATAACTTTCGATTTGCACGAAATTTAGTACAGCCTAATCATTTAGGTCTAGAATGATGTCTGCCAAGTTTCGTGAAAATCGGTCCAGATTTAGATATAGCTCCCATATATAGTTTCGTCCGATTTCATGTAAATGGTGCCCCAAAGTCCCTATATATCTTTTGATTTGCACGAAATTTGGCATAACGTACTGAATTAAGCCTAGAGTGATGTCTGCCAAGTTTCGTGAAAATCGGTCCAGATTTAGATATAGCTCCCATATATAGTTTCGTCCGATTTCATGTAAATGGTGCCCCAAAGTCTCTATATATCTTTCGATTTGCACGAAATTTGGCATAACGTACTGAATTGAGTCTAGAATGGTGTCTGCCCAGTTTCAAGAAAATGGGTCCAGATTTAGATATAGCTCCCATATATAGTTTCGTCCGATTTCATGTAAATGGTGCCCCAAAGTCCCTATATATCCTTCGATTTGCACGAAATTTGGCATAACGTACTTAATTGGGCCTAGAATGATGTCTGCCAAGTTTCATGAAAATCGGTCCCGATTTAGATATAGCTCACATATATAGTTTCGTCCGATTTAATGTAAATGGGGCCCCAAAGTCCCAATATATCTTTCGATTAGCACGAAATTTGGTACAGCCTAATCATTTAGGTCTAGAATGATGTCTGCCAAGCTCCGTGAAAATCGGTCAAGATTTAGATATAGCTACCATATATAGTTTCGTCCGATTTCATGTAAATTGTGACCAAAATCCATATATATCTTTCGATTTGCACGAAATTTGGCATAACGTACTGAATTGAGCCTAGAGTTATGTCTGCCAAGTTTCGTGAAAATCAGTCCAGATTTAGATATAGCTCCCATATATAGTTTCGTCCGATTTCATGTAAATTGTGACCAAAATCCATATATATCTTTCGATTTGCCCGAAATTTTGCACAACGTACTGAATTGAGCCTAGAGTGATGTCTGCCAAGTTTCGATAAAATCGGTCCATATTTCTATATAGCTCCCACATATAGTTTCGTCCGATTTCATGTAAATGGTTCACCAAAGTCGCTATATATCTTTCGATTTGCACGAAATTTGGCATAACGTACTGAATTGAGCCTAGAGTGATGTCTGCCTTGTTTCGTGAAAATCGGTCCAGATTTAGATATAGCTCCATTTTATTATAGATTGATTTTATGTAATTGACGCACCAAGGAACCAATAGGAACAAAACGTTCTAAAGTTAGTATAACCTAACCTGTGACAAGTTTGTTTGAAATCGCTTAATATGTGGATGTAGCTTACATATATTTTTTCGCCCGATATCAAGCAAATTGGGCATCATACTCCTCATGTTAGTCAGATTGACATCAAATTTTGCACAACGTACAAAATTGAGCATAGAATTACGTAGTTGCGTTTTCTAGAAGTACAGACATAGTCAACCGGATGACCTATTTATATTTGTTTGAAGTCGATTTACACACTTTATGGACAAATCTAGGTAGATTCACATTTAGATAAATATCACATATTTTATTTCATCCAATTTCATGTTAATAGTCCTGTTTAATGTACCCATAGTGGTGAAGGGTATCCTAGAGTCGGCCCCGTCCGACTTTACTACTTTCCTTACTGGTTACTTTTTCATCTTGACAAATAAACTCCGCCTTTTAAGGTATGTCACAATATTTTTTTTAGAATTTCAGTAGGGGGTGTTAATTAGTTAGATTTCCAAATGATATGCTAATTCAATAATTTGTTTAACACAAAATTACCTTTAAGGAAAACACAAATAAGTGGGGGAATTCCTAAAACAATTTCTTAATATAGAAAATGTGATTCACAGTAGTTGATTATTTTTTTAAATAAACAAAACACAAACTTTTAGGGAAAATAACGAAAAATATAAAAATGATTAGCATGCTAATAAAATTATCTTAAAACATTTTTTAAAAGGTATTTTTAGATTTGGCTATAGTATTTTATTGGATTTCATTGTAATTTATGTGAAAGTAAATTCTATTAGGATTTTTTATATAAGAGTTAGACAGGACAAATATTTTACACTTCATATGGCGTCTTTCAAAACATGAATCTATTTCGATATTTTACTACTGTCGGAACGAAGGAATCAAGGACATTTTTGCTTGCAGACAAGTCAAAGCACGAATATGTTTAAAGGGGACTAGAAAAGTCTTTTTTTCTACGGCGGGCATGATTGCCGCCTATTTTCGACCGATTGGAATTATTATAGTTCATACGATATTCATGTAAGTCCAGAATACCATGTTAAAAATTAATTAATTTTCTAAGTGATTATTTATACTCTTTCGAGTCGAGCTTGATGATCTAAGTTTTGCAATGAAAAGGAAATCCAGGAGAAGAACCTACAAGGCAAAATTCAAATAACATTAATTAATTTTCTGTTATATTTTTAAAGGTTCGACGCATTTTCCACCAAAGTGGAAAATTTAGCATTTCAGAAAACTGACGATCCATGTGATTAAATAACTCTCATACAGATTGAATGCATACCACAGCGTAGAGGGTATAAAATTTCATTCCGGGCGTGAGGGTCAATGTGGTGCTTAAGGGGACCTCCCTCATTCTCGATTTAAAATTTTCAAGATATTCAATGGACTGGATTTGAAGATTTAAAATAGAAGAAAAATAATTTACAAAATGTTTTTGTTGCTGTTTTGTTGTTTTTTTTTTGTGATTAAAGAAAAGCCCTTATTTTTTATGGCGGGCATGATAACTCCTCACTGGAACATCGGAATCTCCTCACTGGCTCTCGTATGAACTAAGATTATTGACTTCGCTCAAAACTTAAAATAATGGCAAAGTTTTGAATATATTTTTTTGGAAATTTGCCTACTTTTGACCACAAACTAAATTAAAAAGTAAGGAAGTTCTTCACCGATTGGCTTTCCAAAGAAACGTGTCAAAATTTGGAACCGATTGGATTTTTAGTTTTTGAGTTATCGTGCCCGCCATTCGTAAAAACACTGCTTCGAGAAAATGCGTTTGAGAATCACTCTTGCCGACACTTGATGCTGGCATAATAAATCGGCTATATCTTCTAGAGTTCTTGAGATTTTCAGATGAAATTTGTAGGGACATTCTTGAATTAGTGTAGGATCGAATTAAATCAAACAAGCAAAATTAATTTATTTGAAACCGAGAATAGGGAGTGGGATGTTCAAATCATGGTCATGTGCTTTTGGCATTGTATTCGACATTTTTCTTTAAATTAGATAATTTTCATTACTTTACTACCTGTAGCGGAATATAAGTCCGTATGTATAGCTGAAGTCTGGGTCGAATGTCTATGTGGTACAGTCCCTGATATGGTTATGTACTTGCAGCAATTTCTCTGACTTTCGATCCAAGTATAGTAAGAATTTTATTTTGGATGAAGAAATGTTTACACAATAAAATCTTCCCAAATAATATATATATATATATAATTGTTATACCCTACACAACTATGTTGTCAGGGTATTATAGCTTTGTGCAGCCCCAAAAGTTTGTAACGCCGCGAAATATTGGTCCTAGGCCCACCTTTAAGTATTCCGATCGTCACATCTCGACTAGCTGAGTCGATCTAGACATGTGTGCCCGTTCGTCTGTCCATTATAATTTGTAAACACGATACAGGCTACAGTTATGGACCAATCTTCACGAAATTTTGCATGTAGCATCGGTTCTGACCAATGAAGACCCCTATTGTTTTTGGAAAAGATCGGATCGGATTAGGGGATGAAAAGGACTAAAAACTTTATTTTTGTTTGATTTTCTGGTCGCTCCAGAGGCCGCAATTATGGCCCAAACTTCTCGAATTTTTACATGGAGAAGGAAATCAGGCCAATAAATAAGCATGCTTGTTTGATGAAGATCGGTCAATATTTAGCGGGTAAAATGGTCCTTGAATTTCTGTGTAAAATGACAAAATTTGTATTCTAATTCATATATATTTACCACTGAAGGACATAGACACGAGAAGTTGATAGTATATCCAAGAGGAGTGGTTGGCCTTTAAATTCAATATTGGCGGAAATATAGCGCTGATCGCTTTGAAATGTTCCATGAGGATCCAGGTATGGACAACGCCTTTAATTTTCTATGATGATCAGATAATAATATTGGGATGAGGTGGACCGAAAATTTAATTTTTTGTGTTCTTTTCGAGTCGACCTATAGGTCACAATTGAAAACCGAATATCGCAACACAACCCACGGTGAAGGGAATCTGGACAAGTTATTAGAAGTGCTGTACTGAGTATTAGTAATATTTGTTGACCTCTGGTCGGTATCGCGAAATATTGCCCATGCTCAGAATATAGAACTTCAGAAAATTATATTTTCGTGGAAGTTGTGTAGAATATCATATGGTCAGGTCCGTCCGTCTATACTGCTCCGCTCACTTTTTTCCTTTTTCTAAGCCATCAAATTTTATTACAATTGAAATTTCCAATTCTTTACATATTTTATTCATTTCTCACAGCAATATTATTACATCATTGCAACAACAATAACTGGCCTTTTGCATAATTCAACAAATATAGTTCAATGGTTTACATTACATTTTATTTGAAATAAATCAATGATGAGACTTTAGTGTTCCAAGAACATTGACAACCATACAAACAAATGAGCATGTGTGTGTGTTAAGAAAAATTGAATTAAAAAAATAAATACAAAAATATGACAATATTATTGAGATTACCTTATTACAAACAAAAGACTTAGGAAGCAAACGTGATTTAAATATAAGAATAGGTAGCCCTAAAAGGCAAATTATTTTTGAAAAAAAAGTATATTCAAAATTACACAATTTAGATTAATTTATTGTAGACTAATTTATTTATATTTAAAATATTTAAGTATTTTAAAAATTTTCGAACTTTCTCCTCTAAAAAAGCGGCTACTCTATATCATAACTAATAATAATCTTAATGATGCATATTAAACAAATCAAATCAAAATTTTAATTTCATTCTATAGCAGGAAAAAAACAAACACACAATGCATTTCATCGAATGCATTTCGTTTTAAATACTTTTTCCTAACAATATATTTCATATTTTTTGTAGTTTTAATTTTTCTCATTCATTAACATTTTTTCAATTAGTATGCCTTTCGCGTTATGCCTGTGCTATGCGCAAGGTCACCTCTTTAGTATTTTATTTTTATTTATTTATTTTTTTTTTTTGTATTATTTAGTTTTACTTTCAAGTGAAAGATAACGTGACTGGATGGTCAATACCCGTTTGTCGGTTTCATGTTAATCGTCGATTTCCATTTCATTTCAGTTTACTATACTTTGTTTATTTCTTTGTTGTTTTTTATGGGTGTAGAATACATGCTGGTGCAGGGTAAATGTTGTTGTTTTTCTGTTATTTTTTGATAACTTGTTTGGCTGCTTAAACGGTGGTGACAGCATACATAAATCATGTTGAAAAAGAGAGTTGTTCTTTCGTAAGACATAAAAACAAGTTGTGGGTGGATTTCTCTACAAATAAAGATTATACTATATACATGCCTTCCGGACTATATTTCAGAAATAATTCTAGTAAATAACTAAAAAATCAAAATACAAAATTTCAAATTGCATATTATTTTGTTGGAAAATACGTAAAAAATCGGTGTTATGGTATTTCATTTTCACAGAGAATATAAAAAGCCCTCCTGGCAGACAAGTTATAATGAAAAGCCCACATATAAAGATTCCCACTGATTTTAGGTATTTTAAATTGCAACCTCATGATAAAAAATGGAACCAGTCAAACTTAACTGTGCGTCACCTATAATTTTTGTGAAAATATCTCAATTTTTGTACGGTAGGCTTCACCTTAATATAGCATCTTTCTTGAGATATTTGAATTACGTTTTGTGGGAGAAGGTACCCAAAAGTATAGACTTATGTAGCCGTTAGTTCTACTAAATTAATGTCTTGTATTAATATTAGGATCTGCAAAGTTTAGACCATTCAGTTTTTATTAGATATATGTTAGGCCCTATAGACCAGGTCTTCGAATTTAATATGGGGTTGATAAAAATATTACGATGTACAATCAATGTATCAAATCGGACACTCCATTCCCTTGATATTGGATTTTCAGAATGTTGACACTTTGTAGGGGAGGTACCAGAAAGAGTGGACAGACGTCTCCCATTTTATGTTTGTAACAGTTAAAAGGAAACGAGATAGACCGCCTGTCCGTCTGTCCATGTTAAATTGTAAACAAAGTACAGGTCGCAGTTATCCGAATTGGATGAAATTTGGCACAGCTCATCTATTTGGCCCAAGGACAAACCCTATTGAAATTGGGAAAAATCGGTTCAGATTTAGATATAGCTCCCATATATATTTTCGTCCGATTTAAGGTAAATGGTGCACCAAAGTACCTATATATCTTTCGATTTGCACGAAATTTGGCATATCGTATTAAATTAAGTCTAGAGAGATATGTGTAAAATTTCGTGAAAATTGGTTCAGATTTAGATAGAGCTCCCATAGTTTATAGTTTCGTCCGATTTTCAGTAAATGGTGCACCATAGCCCTTATATATCTTTCGATTTACACGAAATTTGGAACAGCGTACTGAAATAACTCTAGAACGATGTGTGCTAAGTTTCGAGAAAATCGGTCTAGATTTAGATATAGCTCCCATATATATTATCGTCCGATTTTATTTAAATGGTGCAACAATGTCCTTATATATCATTCGATTTGCACGAAATTTGGCATAGCGTACTGAATTGAGTTTAGAATGATGTGTGCAAAGTTTCCGGTTTCGGGAAAAACGGTTCAGATTTAGATAAAGCTCCCATATATATTTTCGTCCGATTTTTTTGTAAATGGTGCACCAAAATCCCTATATATCCTTCGATTTGCACGAAATGTGGCATAGAGTAATGAATTGAGTCTAGAATCATTCTAGAATTGAGTATAGAATGGTACGCAGACTACTCTAAATCAGCCCGAATGAAATTAAATTTATCATAGGTTGCAGAAAGACATGAGCATGTTCCTTCGAGGGAACAGTGACATGCAATGGTCAGAATACATATGTACAACATACCAAAAGTGGTGAAGGGTATCATATACTCGGCCCAGTCCGACTTTACTACTTTCCTTACTGGTTTATATTAAAATAGTTATTTGATTTGTTCCGCGTTTTGAGGTTGGTTAACTATATCCGCATTTAGACCTAGTCCCTGTGTGGAGGTTCCAGAGGGAGTGGACCGATATTAACCATCTTCGAATTTGAACTAAGTTTGGAAGAAATAATAAGATGGGCAAAGTTTGGATGAAATCTAAATTTCAAGAACCAATATTTCGATGAGGCACATTTTCACCGTGTGTATACACCCTCATTAGCCATTAAACTGAGGGTATAATAATCCATTAAAAAATTCTGAAATTTGTATTATGGTTAACATTATGGTTTACATAATCCATTTTTAGAAATGTCGGTATAGGTCCACTTTTTGATATGTTCCCTATATTTTCATTTCTAGTAACTGTCAGTATATCTATGGTGGAGGGCATCCAAAGTTCGGCCCGGCCTAGTTTTTGAAAAAAATATTACTTATATTTGGATACTCCAATCGATTCATATGATATTTATAGACCGTTTGCGGGGGAGTTAATAGAAAGTGTGGACCACAAATCCCCATTTTAAAATAGAATATTAAACTATATATATCCTGAGGTTATAAAAATAATTTTAGAAAGCAAAATTCCGAAGGGAACCCCTTTATGTTCTAAAATAAAAATCCTATAAAATTAGGATTCAAAATATATACGTACTTTTTTTTAGAAAATTACGTCTTATCACTTATTCCATGATTGTAAAATCACAAATATATATACAAATGCTTTTATTTATTATTGAAGTTTTGAAGGTCAATTTTGCGTTGAAAAGTTGGAAGTGTTTTTTTTAATTCTATTTTTTCCTTTGTTTCCAGTCCATTGGAATGCGAATGCAAATTAATCGTTTTACGTTAACGGGGTCCATGTCTGACATTTATGTAATTATTGCACTTTGCATGTGTTAGATGTCCATTGCGGTGGTTTAATTATAATTTATATTCATGTTTGTTCAAAATGATTAAAATACTGGCGATATGAGATATTGCTAAATAGAAGAGAAACAGTGTGGAACTTTTTTTCTAAATATCGAAAAAATCAAAAAACGAATAAGAGAGAAATTTTATTTAAAAACATTATTATTAGGAGATGATCTATTCTGAAAAATTGGTGGAATATTAAAAATTTAAAACATTTATCTGTAGTAACAATATCAGGCTGTTTCTGTATTATTCAAATCCAAGAAATTGGAGTGAATTAGTACCAATCCAAAATTTGCAAATTAGATGATCGATTAAAATTATAAAAACGGAGAGTTTATTGAAGTAGTCTGTACATATTTATAACAATCATGTATTTATGTTATGTACTTAAAAAAAGCTCAATATGTAGTTAATACCCCACGTGAACTAACCTATCCTAAGTAGTACCATATTCCATGACATGCTTTACTTTGTATCACATAAATCTAAATCAGAGTGTGTGTAAATGCTAATTTCCTTTTTAATAATTTGTAGTTTAGTTTTTTTTATTTTGTAATGCAATTTTATGACCATAACTGGTTTTAACATTCTTAATCACAGACACTTACTTTCAATCAAAATAAAAAAGTGGGTGTGTTCTTTTTATTATTTTGATTTTTTTATTTAATAATAACACCATAATATACTTATACAGATTTACGTGGCTGTTTGTATAAATATTAATGGCTTATGCTTTCACACAATATAATATATAACTATTTTCACAAATATGATGTAATACTTTTTCCAAAAAAAAAATTATTCCCAAAAAATAATGCAACTACCCACCCACAAACAAAAGACTTAAGCAACAAACCTTACCACCTAATGACAATATTTTCTAAGAAATGGAAAAACTTTAAATAAAAAAAAAACTTAAATAAATTCCATGAATGAATATTTCATAACAAAAATTGCTGACAATGAAGTGGCATAAAAATACCACTGGCATACCACGCCATAAAAAACTAAACACCAAACAAAGCAAATACCGGCAATGACGTTTCTCATCATCATCCAGCAACAACGACGACAACCAGTTCCTAGCTCATCATTATGGAAAATAAAAATAATATAAAAAAAAACTATCTACCTTATTTCCCTACACATTTTATAGTCACTGTCTGTTGTTGTTGTTTCTGCAGCTTGTCAATAATGGAGGACAGTCTCTCAATCTGCATAGCATAACTTGAAAAAGTCACATGACTGTAGTTTTTTATTTCATTTAACGACAGACTTGCATTTTATCGTGGATGTTCTCTTCTTCTTCTTCTTCTTTGTTTCATTTTAATTAACCTTATCGAAAAAAGCTGGATTGTGTTTTGTTTAATTCATCGAGGTGTTGTCAATAGCAATTAATGAATTGTTCAGAACTCAAATGTTGCCAATGAAATTAGGGGGGTTTCCATAGGATTAAGAATGTAGTTGAGTCGTTTTAACCTAGATAAACCCAGAGGTTTTTTTAAATAACTTAAATTTTCAAAATTATAATTTCAAAACTTTTATTATTATTAATAGTCACATCAATATGCAACAACAAAATAAAATAATTTTAAAAAAATCACTAAGATAAGGTTTTCGAATTTTTGGTATTCTTTTAGAGACGTTAAAATTCGGCTAATCAGTCATTATTTTGTGAAGGCGATATTATTTGTGGTAATTGTCAGTTTGTGGGCGAGACAGGTTACAGGTTGTCATTCCCCTCAACTTTCTCACCTATTAAAACCCAAAGAATTGCTGTGATCCTAGAAAACATGTTCTTAGAATTTTTTTAATACCGCCGGCCTTAAAGCTTATGAATGTATACACCATGATCAATTTTATCCCCTAAATATTAACCGATGATTACGATAATTGTAGTTCTAATAGTGATCTTGAGGAAAAAGTGTTGTTGTTGGTATCTCGAAAAATATTCTATAAAAAAGCTATCCTTATTATCTTTACATTTGTTCTCAAGGTTATTTATTAGGTGTTCATACTGATAATAATTTTTTGAATATCAATTTTCAATGTGTCATTTTAAAGGCATTAAATTTTAATTTTTATTATCAAAATTTCTTCAAATTTGGCGCCAGATTTTTTTCCGAATGGCAAAATGTTTTCATTTAATGTACCGGAAATATCATACGAGTATTGGTTGTCTGTTTTGTTTGTTTTTGACAGATATCAAATTTCGCTCTGATCGCATATTTTTTTAAAATTAAATTTGCATAACAAAAATTCATAATTTTTTTTTTTTGGTACGTAATCTGGAAGCACAAACAAAATAACACCAAAAATATGTTACTTTATAATGCGACGAAATATGTGTCTGTCATAATTTTTTTATTTTGGCTTCCGTGTTTGTTAATGCATTTCATGTTCAAGTACGATATGCCACATGCAGATAAAATAAATTATATTTAAAAAAGGGAATAAAAAATAAAAATATTGGAATTTTGGTAAATATGTATATATAGTTTTTTTTTTTTAAATTAATAAATAAAAAAGTGTTCGAAACTGAGAGCATCATTTTTTTTTATAAAATATTTTAAAGGATGAAGGTCTGAGGACTAAGGTATTTAACTCTGATAAATACCAGAACCATAAATAGGCATTTACCAGAATCAAATAGGTGTTGATTTTTTTTAAAAATATTTTTTCAAAGACTATGAGAAGTGTGGATTTTTTTATATTTAAAATTTGTTAAGAATATTTTTCTATGAAAAACGTGGATTTTTAAACAATATAAGACTATAAGAGGCGTGATTTTTTTAAAGACTACTTTTTGCAAGGACTATCAGACGCGTTTTCTTTAAAGAATATTATTTTTCAAAGACTATAGGAAGCGGGGATTTTTAAATAATGTATTTTTTGAAAGACTATAAGAGATGTGGTTCTTTTAAAAATATTTTCCGAAGAATACCTGAGGCGTGGATTTTTTAAAGAATTATAGGCGTGGATTCTTAAATGAAATTTTTTTCCAAGACTATCAGAGGCGTGGATTTTTTAAAACAAAATTTTTTCCAAGACTATCAGAGGCGTGGATTTTTTAAAAGAAAAATGTTTCCAAGACTATCAGAGGCGTGGATTTTTTAAAAGAACATTTTTTCCAAGACTATCAGAGGCGTGGATTTTTACAAATAAAATTTTTTCCAAGACTATCAGAGGCGTGGATTTTTTAAAAGATAATTTTTTCCAAGACTATCAGAGGCGTGGATTTTTTAAAAGGAAAATTTGTTTCCAAGACTATCAGAGGCGTGGATTTTTTAAAAGAAATTTTTTTCCAAGACTATCAGAGGCGTGGATTTTTTAAAAGAAATTTTTTTCCAAGACTATCAGAGGCGTGGATTTTTTAAAAGGAAAATTTGTTTCCAAGACTATCAGAGGCGTGGATTTTTTAAAAGAAAAAGACTATCAGAGGCGTGGATTTTTTAAAGAATATTTTTCCAAGGACTATCAGAGGCGTGGATTTTTTAAAAGAAAATTTTTTCCAAGACTATCAGAGGTGTGGATTTTTTAAAAGAATTTTTTTTTCCAAAACTATCAGAGGCGTAGATTTTTTAAAAGAATTTTTTTTTCCAAAACTATCAGAGGCGTAGATTTTTTAAAGAATATTTTTTTCGAATATTTTTTTTGGCGTTGTTTTTAAAAAATAATTTTTTCAAAGACTATAAATGGGGTGGATCTTTTTTCAAAGATTATAAGAGGCGTAGATTTTTAACGATTATTTTTTCAAAGACTATATGATGGTTGGATGTTTTAAAAATATTTTTTAAAGACTATAAGAGTCGTGGATCTTTTAAAAATATTTTATGACTATCGGAGGAGTGGATTTAAAAAAAATCCATAACTATAAGATGGGCGGATTTAAAAACAAAAATTCAAAGGACTGTGTGTTTTTAGGATTTTTATTTTCAGAAACAATTAGAGGTTTGGGGTTTTTTAAAGCCTATTTTTTAAGACTATCAGAGGCGTGGATTTTTCAAAGAATATTTTTTCAAAGACTATCAGATGTGTGGATTTCTAAAAGAATAATTTTTTTATTTTTTTTTTTTTAAATAAAATTCCTAGAAACCCTAATCATTCCATGATATCATTGTCTCCTTTACTTCTACCACATAAAATTACCAAACAAAAGACTTAAGCAACAAACATTGCAAATGTTACTGACCAGCCATTTATGTATTTGTTATGTCTGCTACAACAACACATATTTCAAATGAAAACAGCAACAACAAATACCAATTGACTATTACAAAATAAAACAATTCTGATTAATTATGTGCATAGAATATGAGGTGTTTATTAAATAATTATTTTGTTTTGTTTTTGTCTGCAGCTATTTTTGTATTTTAAATTATTGATAATTTTTGCACGTTTATTTAATAACTGTTAACATAATACAACAAACTTATAGACAGCAAGCAATTCATTGATCATCGTCAATATCGATAATAGCATATGAAGACGTAATGACAACACCTAATATCTTTCCTCAAACACCCCCACCACCCCTTTTCAAACAAATGTCGATAATTTCATTTATTTGTTAGTTTTTTGTTTTTCTTCTAAGGGGGTATATTATAAAATCGAAATTTAATTTAAATATGCTAACAAAAAATAAAATACAACGAAATAAGTGGATGCTAATAAGGTAGTTTTAATGTCGTGCTTTGAAAGCACCCATACAAAAAAAAATTAACACAAAACAGATAGACAAAGTTTTGAAATCAATGATTGAATAAAGCTGCTGTTGCTGCTGCATCAAAACAAATGTTCTCATGGCGAAATACAAAAATAGTTTCGCAGACAAAACAAAAAACAACAACAAAAACAGAAAACAATTTCATAGGAAATAAAATATACAACGCTGGAGATAATTTAATTCGTTAGCATATTTAAATAAAAATAAATAAATGAAGATGGGTCTATGGGGCAAAAACGAATTTTGTAGTTGAGCTACACAAAAAATCCACGGAAAATATTCTTTAAAAAATCTAAAAAAATCCAAAAAATGTATTTAAAAAATCCAAGCCTATAGCTGTGATAGTGGTCCAAAAAATGTATTTACAAAATCCACGCCTATAGCTGAGATAGTGGTCAAAAAATATATTTAAAAAATCCACGCCTATAGCTGAGATAGTGGTCCAAAAATTTATTTCAAAAATCCACGCCTATAGCTGAGATAGTGGCCCAAGAAATGTATTTAAAAAATCCACGCCTATAGCTGAGATAGTGGCCCAAGAAATGTATTTAAAAAATCCACGCCTATAGCTAAGATAGTGGTCCAAAAAATGTAATTCAAAAATCTACGCCTATAGCTGAGATAGTGGTCCAAAAAATGTATTTAAAAAATCCACGCCTATAGCTGAGAAATAGGGTTAGAAAAATATTCTTTAAAAAATCCACGCCTATAGCTCTGATAGTTTTTGAAAAACGCCTATAGCTGAGATAGTGGTCGACAAAATGTATTTAAAAATCCACGCCTATAGCTGAGAAATAGGGTTAGAAAAATATTCTTTAAAAAAATCCACGCCTTTTGGAGTTATAGTGTTCGAAAAATATTCGTTAAAAAATCCTGGCTCGTAGCTCTGATTTTCGTCAAAAATTATTATTTAAAAATTCCTCAAATCTGCTCGATTTTGAAATACCATTTCCTACATTTTCACCCATCAATAGTACCGCAATAATTGTTTATTTTTTCCTCGTTGCAACAAAATAGCAAACAATCACGTGTTGTTTAATCAACATCGGCATCGCCAAATCCCACTCAAACCTCTCAATATTCCACTACAACAACAAACATAAAATATCCACTACTGGCTGTCGTTTGTTTGGATATTTCCACTTAAATTAACTATTTTTTTCTTTACACCAAAAAAAGGGTTGCATAAAACTGACACACTCACATATCATTAACTGAAGTTAATAAATTACTGACTACAGATGAGGAGGCTTCTACCTTCAGCAACCCTTTCCCCTTTATTCAGTATATTACACAATATCCAAAGACAACAAAAAAGCAACAACAGCAAAAAATAGCTAATAAAATTTGCAAGCTAACGAATTACCCAGTTGCGACTGTGGTTGCTGTTGCTGCTACTTTAACTACTTTTGTTGACTAGCTAACTGACTGACTGAGTGGCTAGCCAATCTTTGCTTTGATAGCTGATGTCGAGTTGATGATAATGATGATGAGGAGAGGAGATGTCATTTTGTCTCTGTCTGTGTTGCCACAGTTTGACTCGTGCCAAAAATAGTCAAATGGCGACAATAAAAATAATATTTGTTGTTGTTGTTTTTTCTTTACAGCCAAATGGTTGTAAATTCCATTGTGTAAAATGCAAACAAAACATACCAACTATTATCGAACATTTATTAATGACTTTTTTAAAGATGTGTATATAGATATAGGTAGGATGATGAGACATCTTTAGGTTGAGTATTATTTTATTTATTTTTTTTAAATTGACCGAAGCATCTCGAAAATGACACAAATGAATTTCGATTTATTCATAAACATAGTAGTTTCCATTACATAATATAACAATTAACTTTAAAAATAAGAAAAATTATGTCATGTTTTTAATATAAACTTTTATTACAAGGAAAAGTGTATCTTTAAAGGCGGTCATAACTTTGGGTTATAGTTTTTCTTAACAAAAACTCACGTGCAATACAAGTTTAACACGTGCTCTAGATTGTATCTTATTTATGTAATTTTAACATAGAAATATAAATAAAACAAATTTTAATGATTTTTATTTTTGTTTCATTTCAGGTATGTTTACATCAATTGTTAATATATTAGATACAATTAAAATATAATATCTGGGCTTTCGTATAATTTGTGAGTATTTAAAAAAAAAAGTCAAATAATAAAAGGTGGGAATTTTGTCTATATAATTGGTATATTTGAAATTTGGAACATACATTATTCATACTCGTAGAATATTTGGTATTGAAAGGCATATATGTCAGATAAACCATAAATTTTTTTGAAAAAATAAAATTCGTTTTTGGAATATTTTTCTTATAGACTATCAATGCTTAAGAAAATGCATGAAACACAATTTTGTAAAAAAATGAATACATAGATTTTGTGTAATTTTTATATTTGTTATAAAATCAACACACGAATTCAATGGAAAAATATGTATTTAACAAATTAATCAAATAATTAAAAATTGATAACAAAAATATTTTAAAAAAAATATTTTATATTTGGTGCCAATATAAATTATTTTTGGTAAGGAAATTGTATATCCCTTCATAATCGAAAAATTAATTGTCAGCCTAATTTGCTTAAAAAAGCGTATTCAAACTCCCCAAAATTTTGTGCTGTTATATGAGGTTGATCATTTCTGTTAAGAAGATTTGCTATCCAACGAGAATCCATAAAATCGAATAACTTGGTTTAAAAATGTATACTGATAATCCTTAAAAAATCCACGTTTAAGGCTCTGATTGCATGCACAAAATATAGTTTAAAAAAATCACGATAGTGATCCAAAAATATTTCTTTAAGAATTCATACTTATAGATCTGATAGTGATCGACAAAAATAATTTAAAAAAAAATCCACGCAAAGTGCTCTGATAATCCTTAACACAAGTCTTTAAAAATCAAAGCTTATTGCTCTGATAGTCCTTGAAATAAAAAATATTCCCTAAAAACCCACGCTTATAACTTTGATAGTCCTTGAAAAAATATTTTAAAATATCAACACTAAGAGATCTGATAGTTCTTGAAAAGTATTCCTAAACAAATTCAGCCATATGAAACTGATAGTCCATGAAAATATTTTGTTTAAAAATGCACACTAAGAGATCTAATATTGTCTTAGAAAATATTCCTTAAAATATCCACACTAAGATCTCAGATAGTCATTGAAAAAATATTCTTTAAAAAGGCCAAACATCTGATGGTCCTTAAAAAATATATTCTTCCATAAATCTACGCCTCTGATAGTCCCTGAAGTATATTCTTTATAAAATCGGTGCTTAGAGTTCTGGCAACAATTGAAAATATTATTTAAAAATCCATGCGTATGATTCAGATGGTGCTCGGAAAAAAATATTATCATAGAACTAACGCTTCCCTATGATAGTCATTTAACAAAAAATTATGTAACAATTCACGCCTCTGATAATCCTTGAAAAAATATAATTAGAAAAATCCAACCATCTGATAGTCCTTTAAAAAATATTCTTTAAAACATTCTCGAAAAAATTGAATTAAAGAAATCCGCGCCTAGGATTGTCCTTGAAGAAATTGAAATAAAAAAATCCGCGACAACCATAGTCGTTGAAAACAGATTCCTCAAAAAAATCACTCCTGTGTTGCTCTAATAGTCCTTCTTTAAACCAGTTAGCAAAGCAGTATAGTCAGACGGGGCCGGCCATATGATATCCAACACAACTACCACGGAACTCATTATTTCTGTGGATCTATATTCCGAGCCTTTGTATTATTTCGCAATATATAACCGATTAGAGGTCAACAGCTCCTCCTTCTTGCCCTGGCATCTTTTCCGAACCATTTGTTCCCGTATTCAACATTTTCACCATAACGTGCATAGAAAGGTATTGGTTGATTTGACCCGTTGAATATTGACCGATCATTATCAAAATAGCGCTTCTAATTAGTTGGTCAGATTCCCTTCCCCGTGTGTTGTGTTGCGATGTTCAATTTAAAATGGTAGTCTATAGAGAGACTTCAAAATACACTCACACACATAAATTACGTTTTCGGTACATTTCTATTTCTAAATATCATTCGATCTTTACCGAAACTTATAAGTGTCGTCCCTGACCATAACTGGAATCTTGATCAAAATTTCATAGCGCGTAATTTGTTCCCCCAAGTATTTTAATGGTAATACTAATCAATATCAAAATAGGTAGACCCTGTACTTGGATATACTATCATCTTCTCCGGTCTATGTCCTTGCGGACCACCTTGATACACCATAGAATGCATTTTTTCACTTTTCACCCAAAAGTCTGGGTCAGTTGACCCGCTTAATGTTGACCGATCTTCTTCGAAATAGTTATGCTTATTCAGACCCATTTCCTATGTAAAATTTCGTGATGATTGAATCATAATTTGATCTCTAAAGCGTCCACAAGAATGACAAAATAAAGTTTTTGGTCAATTTCATTCCTTAAATTTTTACCGATCATCAGCAGAAACCATAGGGTTCGTCTTTGGCTAGAACCGGCCCTACATGCAAATTTCGTGAGGATTGGTCCATTACTGCGGTCTGTAGAATGTTTATAAATTATAATGGGCAGACGGACGGACACACATGCCTAGATCGACTCAGCTAGTCGAGCTATGACTATCGATATACTAAAAGGTGGGTCTATGAAAAATATTTCGCTGCGTTACATACTCTTTGGGCAACACAAAGCTATAATATCATGACAAAATAGTTGTGTAGGGTATAGAAATTCACGGTTATATCTGTGATAATCTAGTGAAAATATTTGTTAAAAATCTATTAATAGAATGTGTGGTTTTGAAAAGGAAAATAGCTTTCAAGCTAATACGGTATTATTAATATTTTTCCAGCACTTTTTAACCGAAGTGGCTGTAATTTGGCATTTCCTATCAAAATTGTATAAAATAAATCCAATTATAATTTTATTTAAAAAAAGGTCCTTGGCAGTAAAACAACTTCTAACAGAACATTGTCAAATTGGGTACTCAATATTTATTAGCTCTAATATTGATAATTTGCGTTCTCATTTTGGTGTCAAATCTTCCTACCAAAAATTATGAATGTCACAAATCTTTCTTAGAAAAAAGTACCAATATCGGTCCATAATCAATTATTACTCATTAAGCCTTAGAATTTATTCTAATTTAATTATTGAGTTCTCATTAGGCGGTAAATCGTCTTACAAAAAGTTAGTGTCTTTGGTTTTAGCCCCTATATAAAGGTCCAGCCCCTTCATAGATACTTTGTTGGTCCTAGACACATTTTCCAAGTGAAGTCAGGAATTTATCATACATCTTATTAAAAAAAAAATCATCCATATAACGATACCCTTCAAAACTTTTGGCAGATTTTTTGTTTTTTTTTTTTTAAATTCAGCAAAAATTATCAATGTCTGTCAAAATTGTGTATATAGTTTCATATTTGAATAGACACAATTTTTACACATTCCACGCATATGTATTTGTGTATGTCGGCTCATTTGCATTGGAATTTTTTGTCATTTGCAATGTGTGATGACTTTTGTGGCTGTTGTTATTTTTGTTTTCTATTGGTGAAGTATTTTTTTAATATCTTCAAATAAATATATATATATATATACTTGTGAGGCTGTATGAATACCTGCGGAATACGTCATACAAAATGCAAAAAAGAAATAATAATAATAATAAAAAATAGAAAAAACAGCATCTAACCATTATTAGTGATGATACTGGTTGTGGTTGGTGATGCGACTGCTTCTGCTGCTAACGACCTTCAGGCAGCAACTACAGCAAAACAGCAATGACGAATTATGGCAAATAAACAAACGAACAAACCAACAGAAAGAAACAACACAAAAAAGATGCAATACAACAGCATCTAATGTAAATAGCAAAAGAGCAACATCACAACAACACCAATATACATACATATAGTGAACATCTTTAGTTGTTTTTGTTGTTGTGTGGTGTGAACCGGATTTCAAAATAAGCGAGACACAATACCAACAATTTTTTGTTTTGTTTTTAGTAATAATCAAAGTTATGGGCAGCGCTGCGAACGTTAGCATGGTCTCGCTGATGTAGCCGCAGCAGTGCCGAAACTTCACAGCAGCTGAATGCGTTATCGTCAACTGCAGACCAGCACACACACTCGCATACTCACCAAGTGTCAAAGTATAAAATCAATTTATTCTCTAAAAAACTACTCTCTGTGGTTAACTCCGCTGCCTGGTCATTGCCAATCTAAGTGTCTTTAAAGTGTTGTTGGGTTTTTTTTGCTGCTGCCCATTTAGTTTATTTATTAAATTTTAATTGTTTGTTAAATATTTGGTAGTGTTTTTTTTCGTTTTTTTGTTGTTGTTGTGTTTAGCTGCTAGTTAAAGTGTCAATTTTAATTGCACATCAGTCATGTGTTTGCATTTTTTGAAGAGCCTAAAGCCATAACTCTTCAAATATAAAAGTGAAAATTTAATGTTTGTTTCTTAAGTCTTTTGTATGCTGTGGTGAAGTATTTTATTATAATGCAAAATCTCTGTGGGGTTTTAGAGGCACATCATTTTATGATTTAGGAGGACTATTGACTCTATATAAGACCTGTTAAAGATATTTTATCTATAGAAGAACTTTAAATGGTCTAATGACTATGGAAGACCTATTGAAGATCTTGAAAAAATATAGGAGGACTTTTGAATATAGAAGGCCTAAGAAGGCCTAAAGAATAGACGTAGGATGTTTTCTGGATATAGAAAGCATGTAGATGGTATACTATCTATAGAAGGCTTTATAAGGTAATTTTTCTGTAGAAGACCAATAGAATAGAAGGCAACTATAAACTCTTCCGAATGTCGTCTGTTTATAGAAGACCTGTTGAAGGACTTCGTTTATAAAAACCTGTTGAATGTAGTCTGTTTATAGAAGATTTTTTAACAAAATATTCTTAAGGGATAGCAGTATCGTGGATTATTTTAAGCATGGTATTAAGGACAAACAGAAGCGTCGATTTTTTAAAGAATATTTTTTATGGACTATTAGAGGCTTAAATTTTTAAAAAATATATTTTAAGAGCTATTAGAAGCGTGGGTCGATTTTTTTTTTTTTTTTTTTATATTTTTTAAAATATCAACACAGGCGTCGACTTTTTAAAGAATATATTTTATGTGCTTAAATCCACGACTTAGATTTTTCAAAGAATATTTTTTAGGGCTAATATAGAAGCGGATTTTTTAAGACTATTAGAGACGTGAATTTTCAAAGAATATATTTTCGAAGACTATCAGGGGCGTTGTTTTTATACTCTTCACCACACTGTGGTACAGGCGATTATGTCTTTGTGCATATGTTTGTAACAGGCAAAAGGAAGTGAGATAGACTCATGGTTCCTTTTGAGAATATGCATAGAATCACTTTCTGAGTCGATTTATGCATGTCCGTCCATCCGTCTATTAGTTTTAAATTATAAAAAAAAGCATTTATCATCCGATTTGGTTGAAATTTTGCACAGCTCATTTATTTAGCCCAAGGACGAACCCTATTGAAATTGGGAAAAATCGGTTCAGATTCAGATATAGCTCCCATATATAATTTCGTCCGATTAAAGGTAAATGGTGCACCAAAGTCCTTATATCTTTCGATTTGCACGAACTTTGCACAGCGTATTAAATTAGGCCTGTCGTACGTGAAGTTTCGTGAAAATCGGTTAAGATTTAGATATAGCTCCCACGTATACTTTCGTCCGTTTTAAGGTATATGGTGCGCCAAAGTCCCTAAATATCTTTCGGTATGCACGAAATTTGGCATAGCTTACTTAATTGAGTCTATAATTATGTGTGCTATGTTTCGTGAAAGTTTCTAAATATCTTTCGATTTGCACGAAATTTGACGTAGCGTACTGAATTGGGCCTAGAACGACGTACGTGAAGTTTCGTGAAAATCGGTTCAGATTCAGATATAGCTCCCATATATATTTTCGTCCGATTTAAGGTGAATGGTGCGGCAAAGTCGCTGGATATCTTTTGATATTCACGAAATTTGGCATAGCGTACTGAATTAAGTTTAGAATGATGTGTGCTAAGTTTCGTGGAAATCGGCTAAGATGTAGATATAGCTTCCATATATATTTTCGTCCGATTTAAGGTGAATGGTGCGCCAAAGTCCCTAGATATCTTTCAATTTGCACGAAATTTGGTATAGCGTACTGAATTAAGTCCAGAATGATGTGTGTTAAATTTCGTGAATATCGGTTCAGTTTTAGATATAGCTCCCATATATATTTTCGTCCGATTTAATGTAAATGGTGCGCCAAAGTCCCTAAATATCTTTCATTCAATTTCATGTCAATATTCTTTCGAAGAAGCGACGTCTGTTAGGAGACTATGTAGGATATACCAAAAGAGGTGAAGGGTGTCATATGATCGTACCAGTCCGACTTTACTACTTTCCTTACTGGGTTTTTTCAAAGACTCGTGGATTTTAAAATATTTTTTTAGGGATTATTTAAAGAACATTTTTTAGGACTATAAGAGGAGTGGACTTTTTAAAGAATATTTTATTTCAAGGACACACTGAAGCTGTAATATTTTAATAAATATTTTTAAAAGACCCGCAGAAAGTTTTTTTTTGAAAACAATGTTTAGCAGACCCACAGCAGGCCGGATGTTCTAAACAATACTTTCAAGGACCTGCAACAGAACGGGTTTTTAAGGACTACAAAAGTTCGGAAATTAAAAAAAAAAACATATTCTTGTCAATATTTTGCCGGAACCCACGGAAGTTTAGATATTTTAAAAATTGATTTCAATGACTCAAAGAAGTTTGGATATTTTAAACAATATTTTTCAAGAGCATACAGAAGCTTGCATTTATAAAAGATAATTTTTAAAAGACCCACAGAAGATTGGATATATTTTTTAAATATTTTTAAGAGACCCCATAGAGGGTTTGATATTTCTAAAAATATGTTTCAAGGACCAACAGAAGCGCGGCTTTTTTAAAGGACTTCATTAGTGTAAATATTTTTTTGTTAAGGACCCTCAGAGTTGTGGATATTTTAAAGAATATTATTTAAGGATCCACAGGATTTTAATGAAGATTACATGATGATAAAATGGATTTCGAGGCGTGGATATTAAGGATTTTTTCTTTTTTAAGAAGTTCCATTTTTAATGGACTTTTAAGTCTACCTCTGATCTTCCCCTTTGTTGTTATTTTGTGTATTTATTATAACACAACTATAACATTCTTTTAATTTTGTATTACATCAAAATCCTAAAATCGAAAAACGAAAGACTTAAGACACGAACGCACTATCCATCAGTAACGCAATCAAACAAACAAATGAATGGTCAGCCAGACAGCAAATGGTCAGTGTAACAATTACAAATTCTTTAAATATTCTATTAATTGCAATTATACAATAGTGAATTTTTAACAACTAAATTAAATAAAAGTAAATAAATAAAAAAACAAACCCCACAAAGAAGATAACCTAACAAACACTGCGTATGGATTACGATACAAAAACTCAAATCGTATTAACGAAACTGGCAAAGCTATAACCAAATCAAACATCTGGTCGAACGAAAAGACCACGTAATACACTAAAACAAGTAACCAAAAAATAATCAACAACAAATAGTAAAGTAAATAGCAACAACAATGGCTATTATAAAATGCTGTAAAAAATAAATCTTATCGAAATTGTTGCAGTAGTTTAAAATGTTATAGACGGGGCTATTTAAGACTTAATACCTAAAACTGTGTGTTTTTTTTTTTTTTTTTTTTTGTTTTTTGGTATTTGTTTTTGTTTATTATCCACGTTTGCTGTTCGACAAACACGCAAACGGCATGCGCCAAAACGTGTTACACAAAACTATAAGGCGGCCGAGATAGGCGCTAACTCTACCACAACAATATTTGCCACCACCGCGCGCCATAACAACTGACGACGTCATCAATAGACGTTGTTGCGAAGTGTTTAACTAGATAGAGGCGTGTATCGTTGTTGCATAGTCCGGGTATAGTAAACACCCGCCACAATCTATGTAGTACTATGTTATTAATGTTGTTGTTATTGTTTTAGGTGGTAAGGAGGTTATCTTCTGAACTATTTACAACATTTTTAATATTTTGGGGTTTTTTCGCTGGAAAAAATATAGGGGCCTGGAAAATGTCTTTATTGAGGAGCTAGTTAATACGATTATTTAATCTTGGGTTGTTGTTTTTTATTAAAAACCAAACCACCATAAAATGTCAATTTGTCATTTTTATGTCACTTCGTTTTGAACATAAAAATATTAATGTTATTTAATTAGATTATATGGTGGCGAATTTTTGTGCAATATAAGGGATAGGAAAATACCTCATTAAGAAGTCGGAAAATATATTATTAAAAATTAGATAATTTGAAAAAATTACTCCGTTAAATTTCATTTTTGTGCAACATACTTTTGAGAGCAGATCGTTACCATTTGTGTGAGCTCTATTGTCTCCAATATGTTGGGAAATTCATACCTCGTATTTTAATTAAAATGCAAGCCATCATAATATGTATATTATGTATGACATAAATATTTAAAAATATCAAATTAAACAATAGCAATAATCAAATCAATGAAATTATTTTCACCCTTTTTAGTAATATGTATACCTACACCTATTTTAATTCTTATAGCTCATTTTTAAATGGATTTTATTACAATAACATGTGTCTGGTTTTCAATTTTGACTTACAATTCAACGGAATTATGAGACGGTTATCGTTCGAAATAACCTCAAGAACAGAGCGTGGTCGAGCTATGGTAGCAGATCTTCATGCCCCGAAACTATCGAAAAAAGTTATTTTATTTCTGAAATGAATCGGAAAGCCAGAATGCCTTTGGCAAAAACTCATGCTAATTGGAGTCTGACTCAGTGGAGGAATACTATGCTCTCGGATGAATTAAAGTTAAAATTACTCAGACATGAAAAAAACCTTTTCAAAGGAAGAATGACATAAAGTTGTTTGCGTATAATGGGACAAATTTATTGAACTCGATTTAAAGCAAACTTGATACACGCTACTCGATATGCTTCACGGTCAAAATTTAATCTAAATCAGACCAGTTCGAAATATATATGGAAGCTATGAATGCATCTGCACAAATTTCAACAAGATTCCAAATTTCGTGCAAATCGAAAGTTATATAGGGACTTCGGTGCACTATTTACATTAAATCGGACAAAAATATATTTGGGGCCTATATCTAAATCTGAACCGATTTTCCCGAATCTCAGCAGACATCATTCTAAATTTAACTCAGTACGATTTGCCAAATTACTTACAATTCCAACTATATATAGGGACTTTGGTGCCCCATTTACAATATATCGGACGAAAATATATATGGGAGCTATATCTAAATCTGAACCGATTTGCAACAAATTTAACACACATCATTATAGACACAAATTAGTACGCTATGTCAAATTTAGTGCAAATTGAAAGATATATGGGGACTTTGGTACACCATTAACATTAAATCGGACGAAAATATATATGGGTGCTATACTTAAATCTGGACCGATATTCAGGAAATTTAACACACCTCATTCTAGACCTAATTTAGTACGCTGTGCCAAATTTCGTGCAAATCGCAAGACTTTGGTACACCATTTAAATTAAAACTAACGAAAATATATATAAGAGCTATATCTAAACTGATTTTCTCCAAATTTAACACACAGTATTCTAGACACAAATTAGTACGTTATGCCAAATTTCTTGGGATTCCAAATATACATAGGGACTTTGGTGCACCATTTACAGTAAATCGGAAAAAATATATATCGGAGCCATATCTAAATCTGAACCGATTTTTCCCAATTTCAATAGGGTTCGCCTTGAGCCAAATGAATGAGCTGTATCAAATTTCATCCAGTTCGGATCATAAATGGGACCTGAACCTTGTTTACAATTTAACATGGACAGACGGACGGACATGCATAAATATCGAAAGTGATATTCTCTAAAAGAAACATGGGTCTATCCAAAAATGATAGGCTCATACCACAGTATTGCAAGGGTACTGGGAGGGTCAATAGTGATATTAGGCTGTTTTCTGTCAAAGATTGGTTGATGTCAAAAATCAGGGTTTTATAATGGCCAACACAATCATCAGATATGTACCCTATTGAAAAATCTTTGGGTATCATAGATAGCTAAATCAAACGAATTTCACAAACACACATGACTTCTTACCAAAGGTTCAGGATGCAAGGAATAGCATACCCAGTATTCTTAAAAAACAAAAAAGGACTCCATAACCCAAAACTGTTTCTTTGAGGGGGGTTTTACAATCCATTTGCAGACATATAGGGTTAAGAAAACAGTTGGACATTTAAAATACTTTCATTAATATTTTTATACTCATCACGGTAATGAGGAGTGTATATTAAATTTAACACCGAAGGCACAAAAATATTCTCAACAACATAAAATTCTTTATTGATTCGCTATATTTAAGATACAGCTTCAAAATTTTATTTTATACATTACTATTGATCTTTGGATGTTTCGTGGTCCTACCCTAATTTCGGTATTTTGAGGAGTTTGAACACTTTTTTACCATTTTACCTAAAAAAATCAAGTTTTGGAGTAACCTCCACATAACGATACGTACATCTATTATTCGGTATTTTGGACAAGCTTTTCAATTGAATTGACTCTAGTTTGATATTTAGAGATCTCTTGAGTTGTAAATCTTCCATTAAAAAATTATAAATATGGTGCCGATCTTTGTGTGCACCCCCGTATATAAGTTCAGCCCCTACATAGGCATTTCGAAGTCATTGTAATATATACTCTTGGAACTTAGGTTGGCAAACAAGTTATTTTCGGAACATTTTCAACATAGCTGCTATATAAGGGAGTGCCTGTCAGTACTTTCAAGATTTGGTATATTTTAAATGGCCACCTGGTCCATGGTCGTCGCTATAAAAAGTTAGACCCTGCCGACCTTAATAACGTTTTTATTTAAAATATATATTTTTGGTATTTTATTATTATGTTAAATATTTTATAATAAGTATTTTTATTTAATGTGTATAAGCACTTGAAAATAAATGTGTAAATATATGAACAAATTTTAATCATTGTTTTTTTTTTCATTGCAGGTATGTTTTAAAAATCATAATTTCTACGGTTTGTATACATTTGTATGACACCATTACCAATGTACTTGATTGTCCATAATTGGCTTCATCAGAAATACCAAACCAAATAATTTATTTGTGACTTAAATTTTCGATTCAAAAGTGAAGCCTAATTCGTGAATAATTTTATGGGGATTTACTCAAACGGATGGCATTATCATAATATCAACGTATATTAGATATAAACATAATGATTTCCGAATACATCTCATCTCGTAAGGATGTAGCTAGAGCTACGAATAACATCCCAGTTGCAAGGGTGCTTCTTCTTGTATCAGAGACCAAATAGAGTGGCGGTTATGGTACGAAAATATTAGATTCTATTACCGAAAATTCTCAGAAATTTAACCATCATTTATAGGCACCGAAAACTCTGAACTTTTTTGGTCGAAAATTTGGCACTACACGTGTTTTAGAAATATCTATTAAAATATTTACTTTACGAATAAATTCATTCCTTTTTGTTTTTCCAATAAAAAAAAAATTAATAAAAATTAACCCAATTGATGACACACTTCAAAATTATAAAATTTCAAATAATTCAAATTGCTGTTAATTCAAAACAAATTAATTTGCATCAAATGAATCATAACTTCTGATTAAGAATTTTATTTTATTTTCTTATTTCCAAGAAATGTTTTCTTAAACAAAAATATTTCAAATATTCCAATTCCAACACTGCAACAAAGAATTCCTTTTGTAAGGTGAGGTGATATACAATAATTATGCCAAATCACAAACATTGTAGTTTAAATCTTATATTTTTATATATTAATCGAGGTAAACCTGTCTATATAGCACTACCAACCTCTAAGATAAAAAAATTCTTATGAATTTATTATGCTGAATTGTTTGTGTTTGTTTGTTATGACAGCAAATCGTTTCTATTCTAAAATATCTATTATACCAATTTATGAATGGGGTGTGTAACATAAATTATGTTGCAGTGTTTTCGTTCGTTTTCAATATTAGTATGCGGATTTTTTTGCGGAACTTTAAAATATGAACAATTTATGAATTTTTGAATTTTTGTTCTTTGAAAAAAAATAGACAAAAGAATTAGAAAATATGAATTGAATTAATAGGTAATTTAAATGGAGATTTGTTGTGCTATTCAATAAGAAATATTAAATAAGTGTTACTACTACGTTTATTAATGTCAGAAATTAGCTACTGCTGGAGCATTTCAGGTTAGACCAAACAGAAGTCGTCATGAAGAGTGCAGCGCGTGTGGACTTCTTCTATAGATTTTATAAAGAATGGGATTCAGCCTTCACTTCATAAAAAATATTTTCCTGGAAGACATTTGACATTTTTAAAATTAATTTTTGATGCTGAAATCGAAATTCATTAAGGGTCTTCGAATTTGTATTCTGTATTCGGATAAATTCCTAAAATATAAATGTTTTCCCTATTTCTATTCCAATTTTTCTAATCGGAAAAATTATCTGTTGAAATATTATTTTTTTTGTTTTTAATTTTCCAATATTGAATTTCCAGCAAAAAATAATTCCCAATAATTAGAAGATGCATCACTTTGCAAAAATTCCCAAATAATTTCCATATGAATAATCAATTACACGAGTATTAGCTTAATTGATAAATTTGTTTAGAAAGCCATTCCGGCTATTAGTCATTAACAAGAATCACGATAACAAAAAATACACATCCTTAGGGGTTTGTGAGGTAAATCATTTATCATATTAAGATTTACAAATAAACTGTGTATTCAAAAACAAAAATCAACAAGAATTGCAAAGTCTACTAGAATAAAATTTAGAATTGAATTTGGGTGTGGATTTGTATTCGAACAATTATTGCAAAATTCCGGGTATTATTCAGTAAGAAATAATTCATAAGAGATTTGGATATATTCCTGTATTTTTTATACCCTTCACCACACTGTGGTACAGGGTATTATGTCTTTGTGCATATGTTTGTAACAGGCAAAAATAATCGAGATAGACCAATGGTTCTTTTTGAGAATATACATAGAATCACTTTCTGAGTCGATTTATGCATGTCCGTCCGTCTGTAGATGTTAAATTGTAAACAAAGTACAGGTCGCATTTATAATCCGATTGGCCCAAGGACGAACCCTATTGAAATTGGAAAAATCGGTTCAGATTTAGATATAGCTCCCATATATAGCTTCGTCCGATTTAAGGTAAATGGTGTACCAAAGTCCATCTATATCATTCGATTTGCATGAAAATAGGCACAGAGTACTGAATTAGGAATAGAATGATGTGTGCCAAGTTTCGAGAAAATCGGTTCAGATTTAGATATAGCTCCCATATATAGTTTTGTCCGATTTAAGGTAAATGGTGCGCCAAAGTCCCTATATATCATTCGATTTGCATGAAATTTGGCATAGGATACTGAATTAGGTGCAGAATGATGTGTGCCAAGTTTCGTTAAAATCGGTTCAGGTCTCGATATAGCTCCAATATATATTTTCGTCCGATTTAATGTAAATTGTGCACTAAAGAACCAAAGATTGGCCGACCCGCGCACAATTTTGTACAATGTACTGGAGTTACTATAGCCTTGTGTGTGTGAAGTTTTCTTGAAATTGGTTCACATTTACATATAGCTCCTATATATACTTTCGTCCGATTTTAAGTAAATGGTGTACTAAAGACCCATAGCTAGGCAAAACGTACTGAAATTAATATAAATTCATGTTGATTGTAAACCAAATAATCAATGGGTGCTTGATTGATATTACATTTTAAACAGTGAAGCATGCCAAATAGCGTGCGTAAAGTTTGCTTAAAGTCTATTTAAAAAGTATGAAATAGATTGCATTTTTAAGTACGTTCAATTTCATGTCAATGTTCCTTCGAAAAGACGACATCTGTAAAAATGCATGTGTAGAATATCCCCAATGTGGTGAAGGGTATCATATAGTCGGCCCAGTCCCACTTTACTACTTTCCTTACTGGTAATTTCATTGCCACTGAAGGCGGAACGATCAGGGGAATAAAAAACCAAAAATAATTGTTATGACGAAAACCAACATAAAATTTAAAGTACATTCTAAATGACCATAGTAGTGTTGACGGATTTAGTTAGAAAACCATTCCAATATAGTCAGATTCAATCATCGTGTGTTGATTTATTAAGTTATTAATACAACATTTATTATTGAAAAAAGCGTTGATATGTTCACCGAGAGGGAAAGGCTCCCAATATATTTAGAAGCTAATTTGTATCTTAAAATTCTAATTTGTGTCTTTAATTGTTTGAGGTTTTCTATTTGACCTGGTCTTTTAAAATGAGTTAAAATATGTATTGCACTATTCTGGTCTATTGAAAAATGTAAAGAGGTAGTAGTGCTTCGATAATAATTGATATGTGTATGTTTAGTGTTGCACATAAAAATACATTTTTTTCTTGCACTCCATTCATGCCAATTTTTTATTTGCAAAAAAAATAAATTTTCATTCACTAGACTATAAAAGGGTAACACTTAACCTTGAAACGTAAACAATTTGGTTGATTTATTTTTTTCGCATTTTGGTTTTATTGGTATCTCTCTTTTTTGCATTTCAGTTTATTTACATATGAACTCCATTAAAAAAAACTTAATTATTTTTGTTGCCAAAAACAAAAAAAAAAAAAAAACTAAAATAACTTGCCATTTCTGTAGAATATTCATATCCGGCTTTAAGTATGTTTTTTTCTTTACTTTTTATTGACGTTTTATACGATTTCGTTTGGTCTTTACTAGCATTGACAAATAAAAAGCCAAAAAAGCCACTAACAAAAAAATTGCATAATTTTTGTTTAACAAAAAATTCACTCACTCACACTGAGGACAATAAAAAAACCTTCCAAACAAAAATTAAAAAAAGAAAAAATGTATTAAATGTGCTATAGCAAATTATATTAATATGCGTTAATTGTATGTGGCGGTAATTTAAAGAAAAGGAATATTATAACCTGCACTAACCCAAGTGCGATTGACATTTTTGAATAAAGGGGAATTTATTTACTTTAAAAATGTATATCCCCATGGACGTATTTGGACATATGACTTAAAAACGTGTGGATGTCTCTAGATGTGCTTTGGTGGTATTTTGGTATCAAAATCTGAAAAAAAACGTTAAATTTATTGAATGTTTTCATAATATTCTTTATTTGAGTTGGAAACGCTATTCGGATATAATTATACGAATAAATAACTATTTTAGACGCAGATTAAAAATATATTGATATTTACACCTCTGAGTAACTTCTCCCATGGCAAATATATTAGAACACAAATGCGTTACTCTATGCGTAACGGCGGCTAGGTACACCCTCGGTACATTCTCCTCTTTGTGCCCCTGTCAGCTACTCTCGTTAAACGATTATGGAAAATTATCATGACAGGGTTGGCTCAAACCCATAATTAATATATCACAAAAAAGGGGTATTTGATTTGATATCGCCTCGATCTAAAATTATAAATATAACATGAAACTACTGAGGAGTCCGATTTAAGCAAAACTTAGGGCATCGAAATATTTTCATAATCCTGGATCAAACCCGAAGATGAGTATCATTGGACCATCTCTTTTTATACCCTCCGCCAAAACGTGGAGTGAATATTAAATTTTGTCAGTCCGTTGCAACACCTCCAAATATTCAGTGGAGACCCAAAAAATTTATATATATTCTTGATCAGAATAAAATGCAATGTCGATATACGCATATCCGTCTGTCTGTTGAAAGCACGATAGAGATCGAAATATATAAGATAGAGCTCTGAAACTTTGCACAAACCGGATGTTTGGTATATATCGGACCAACTTTTGGTGTATCCCACATATAACGGTACACCCCAATATTCGGTATTTTGGGCTTTTTGGACAAGTTTCCCCCCGAAGTGACTGTAATTTAGTATTTTGAGTTCTTATTGAATAACATATATCAGTACTAAAAATTACTAATACTGACCCATGTTTCGGGGTAGCCCTCATATAACGGTACCTTCCAATATTCGGTATTCTATAGATTTTTTACACGGTTTTCATACGAATTGGCTGTAATTTGGTATTTTTTATTCTAATTTGCTGTCAAATCTCACTACCAAAAAATGTCAATATTGATTTCCGTTTTATTATAGATATTTTGAGAATTTACATTATATTAGGTTGGGGAAAAAGAAATCGATTATTTTTTCGACATATGGCAGATTTCTCGTAAAGTATCGATCAAACAATTTCCGGAATTTTTGATGTCGAAATGCACTTTCCAAAGGTAGGCCGGAATTTTTGATGTCAAAACGCAAAGATCGGCATCTTTACGTGGATAAAATCGGAGAAATGATAGAAGTTAACCGGCATGTTAGCAGTCGTAACATCGCACAGGAGCTAAAAATCTGCCATAAAACAGTTTTAACCCATTTACACAAAGCTGGATTCAAAAAGAAACTGGATGTTTTAATGCCACACCAATTAACAGGACAACGATAGGCCACACACTTCTACAGTAACTCGCCAGAAATTTAGGAAGTTTTAATGCATCCGCCATACAGGCCCAAGCGATTATCATCTTTTCTTGCATTGCAAAATTTATTCAATGATAAAAAATTGGTATCTAGGGAGGATTGTGATAATCGACTACTAGTGTTTTTTTTTTCAAATTGAGAGCAGGACTTCTATGAAAGTGGCATTATGAAGTTACCATTAAAATGGCAACAAATCATACAAAAAAAAAACGGTGCAAAACTGACATTCCGAAGCGTGTCGAATAAAGTCCTACAATTCATATAACATTTTCGTCACGTATTTTTCGGTATATCCAAGGTCCTATCATAAGTCTTCTCCTATGAGCACCCATTAATTTTAGAAATTTTGATTGTCATCCTCATGTTAGAGGGTATGAAATGTTCGGCCGGGCCGGATCGGTTTTGATGTAAACTTTGCATATCTATTGGACAACTACAGCACTAGTACAACCACACAAAGGTTGGAAATTTTGAATTTATTTTTTATACTTTGTACATCGTACCCGATAACTTATATAATTTCATGATCTGAATTCAATGTGTTGACGATTTTCTGATGTTCCGTCTCTTAAAAAAACGATAAAGCTCGCTATATTTCAAATAGAGCTATGACATTTTGCACATACGTTGCTACAACTCCTAGAATATTTGGTATTAAATATGGGAAATATCGGTTCACGTTTCGGTATAGCACTCATAATCCGGTACACCAACATATTCGGTATTTTTGTTCAAATCGGGTTTTATTTGGGATTGTGATAAATAAGTAATCCACAGTTATTGGAAGTGTAATATTTTCTGTCTTCTTCTAATTTGATATTTGAAATTGTCAATTGGTGTCAACTCTTCCACCAAAAAGTACCTATATTGGCCCAAGAAAATATTTTAATTTGTCTATACAAAGGTAATTTTCGGTATGTTTAAGCCCAATATTCCAAACGGAGTGTGTGTATTTGCCACAAATTTACCATCAGCACAAACCACCATACCTTTGAACTGAACGGAACTGTACTTCATGACCCTACTCGTGTGTTGTCTTTGTGCCTAAGAAGATTCCCGAAAATAATATAACCATTAACCACGTTACTTAACACATCTAGAAACATCTGTCATTAATGTGCAAAGGGTGTACAAGTAATTAATTTTTACAAATCATATTCATGCAATAAAAGATTTGAACAAATGATTAATGCTCATTTTCTTATGGGTTTGCATGAAGAAGTTTTCAAATATCTTCGCCAACCAATCGAGTTTTAATTGTAAATGTTTAGTTTTCTGCACATTTCTTGTAAAATTGAGTTCAACCAGGCGTTTGTAAAATTTATGATTTTTTTGCTAAACGACCTGAACAACAAAATTAATGATATTTTAAAAATCATCAACGACCTAAAGACCAACTTTTAAAGAAAAATACATAATTTTTTCGGTGGATGTAATTTTCCTCTTTTGTCAATGTCATTTTTTAGCCATTGTGGGTTATGGGTGATCCATCATTAAATTATTTTGCAATATGGCATTCAACTTCTGTTTTTCTGTGGTTGCAGATTTTTTTTATATTTTGGTTAGGAAGTCGATTGTTTTTCGCTGCGGTTTTGCAGATATAATTTCAATGGGTTTTAATATTTGTTTTTCATATTCTTGGTTTTGTGCAATATTTCCTTATCAAATGGATAATGATATGTTGTGGGTTAAGTTAAGCACAAAATTTGGGGTAAGGTGTAACGCCTAATGCCCTTTGATAGACTTCAGTGATTTTTCGAGGCATTTGGGGGAGACATAGAATAGAGAATCTATATATAAATACAAATATATATATAAATTTTTCATAATGATATGACTATTTCTTTTTTGATTGATTTTAGTTTCAGCCAACATTTACCAATCTCAATTGACTCGCAAGCGTTGATTTCCAATAAAAATCAATATATTACATTTTTTTTTGAAATATTATCGAAATAATGATTTCTTAATTACTTATTTAGCAAACATAAATAGCCTCCTTAAAACCTAATTTAGCTTAACTCTTAAGTCATATATATATGATTTATAAGTTTACCAAGAAATCTAGTCATAATAGGTGAACAATTTGATGTTTTGCCTAAATAAACCAAAAAACAAAAGACTTAAGCCACAAGCACCACAAATAATCCATAAAGCAAAAAGACCAACATTTGTTGAACATATTCCCGTTTGATGAAAAAATTAAATTCAACTTACCCACATAACGAGTAGAAAAGTTTGCTAATATGCCTCAAGTAACCAGTAACCGTAAATAATCATAATAATAGTATTTTTTTGCGAGGTAAATATTACTATTATTTATGATGCCATTATTATGTAGTGTATTTTTTGGAGTGAAACAATAAATGAAATACTTTAATCCTAAGGCTGGCTCAGCAAGCAGAGGTGTTAACAAATTTTTTGAGCTGGAAATTTAGAGTAATGATAATTTAAAACCTTTAAGGCTATAATCAATGTGCCAAGAGGGCTGGGACATGCGCAGGCATTATTTAAGCAACATTGTTTACAAAATTCTATGTTTCGACTACCGCCCATTTCATTCATACATCATACATACATACATACATACCTACATCATACATCCCATCCAGTCAATTATGACACATATGGACTACACCATGGAGTTAAAGGGAGCAAATGCTTCTGGGCTGTATTTAATAAGACATTACAAATACTATATCAGATTATGAATAATGTTTTATAGCATCTCACGTATAAGAGGCACGAGATTTTTTGTCATGTTTATTACAATTTTATATTGAAATTATAATAAATTCACATGTTGAACAATTCCAAAATATTAACATTTAAATTAGCAATAAAAACTATGAGCTGAACGATGAACTGAATAATTAAAAACAATATTTTTAGGCGGCAGCATACATAGATAGGAATATGCTAATTATAATTTAATTAAAACACAAATTAATTAAATAAGTAAACAAAATTTAAAATTACTTAACTATTCGTAATATTGATTGTCGAATGTATAACATTTCGACCCAATAAAATTCAATAACAACCCCCCAACATGGAGTTGACATTCAAAATAACTATAATCGAAAAAATATTTTTTATACCCTACACAACTATGTTGTCAGGGTATTATAGCTTTGTGCAGCCCCAAATGTTTGTAACGCCGCGAAATATTGGTCCTAGACCCACCTTTAAGTATACCGATCGTCATATCTCGACTAGCTGAATCGATCTAGACATGTGTGTCCGTCCGTCCGTCCGTATGTCCATTATAATTTGTAAACACGATACAGGTCACAGTTATGTACCAATCTTCACGAAATTTTGCATGTATGATGGGTTCTGGCCAATGAAGACCCCTATTGTTTTTGGGAAAGATCGGTTAATATTTAGGGGATGAAATGGACCAAAAACATTATTTTTGTCGGTTTTTCTGGTCGCTCCAGAGGCCGCAATTATGGCCCAAACATTGCGAATTTTTACATGGAGAAGGGGATCGGGCCAGAGAATAAGCATGCATGTTTTGATAAAGATCGGTCAATATTTAGCGGGTCAAATGAACCCTGACTTTTGTGTGAAAAATGACAAAATTTGTATTCTATGGCATATATATTTACTCCTGGAGGATGTAGACCCGAGGAGTTGATAGCATATTCAAGAGGAGTGGTTGGCCTTTAAATTGATACCAAATATAGTGATGTATCTACTCAGATGTGGGAGTTACAGTCAAATATTTACAGGTGCTTACGTATTCAAATATTATTTAGTAACCCATTACCACATTAGAGGGGGAAATATCGCGCTGATGGCTTTGAAATTTTTCATGAAGTTCCAGTTATGGTCAAGAACAACGCCTACAATTTTCGGTGATGATCAGATTAAAATTTTGGGATGAAATGGACCGAAAACTTAATTTTTTGTGTGTTTTCGAGTCGAGTATAATCCGAAAATCACAGCACAACCCACCGTGAAGGTAATCTGGACAAGTAATTAGAAGGACTGTACTGAATATTCGAAAAAAGTAAGGAAGAGGTGTTGTTGACCTCTAATCGGACAAGAGGGGGCAAATATCACGAAATATTACTCAGACTCGGAATAAACATCCTCAGAAAGTTAGAGTTCGTGGTAGTTGTGTAGGGTATCGTATGGTCGGCCCCGTCCGACTATACTGCTCCGCTCACTGGTTTTTAAATAACTATGCCTTTCTTTGGCAGTCTTTGAAAAAATATATTTTAAAAATTCATGGTTTTGGTAGTCTTTGAAAAAATATTTTTTTAAAAGCAGTCTTTGAAAAAATATTTTTTTAAAAGCCATGGCTTTGGCAGTCTTTGAAAAAATATATTTTTAAAATATCGCCTTTGTTGGTCTACGAAAATATTTTTTTAAAAAATCCACAATATTACTTACTTACTTAGCTGGCTTGTTACAGAACGGTTGTTTCATAAGCCGAGCTTAAAAAAAAAAATTTCCAAGTGCGTCGGTCTTGTGCGCAAGCCCCCAAATTAGGAATACCACGTTCCAAGATGTTGTTTTCTACTTGGTTTTCCATCTAATTCGTGGCCTTTACCTTCTACGGGAACCATCAGTAGGCTCATTTTTATATGCCTTTTGAGCTGGGACATTTTCATTCATCCGCACAACATGGCCTAGCCACTGTAGTCGCTGCAGCTCAAAACGACTGACTATGTCGATGTCCGCGTATAAATTGTAAAGCTCGTGGTTCATTCGTCCCCGATATTCACCGTCGAAGCAGATCGGCGTAGATCTTTCGGAGAAGTTTTCTCTCAAACACGCCAAAAGCTGCCTCATCTGCTTGCGCAAGTACCCATGCTACCCGTGCGTCTTGTAAAGTTGATTCTGGTCTGGCGGAAGGTGGTCTTGTTTCTAAACTGCTTACTGAGACCATAGTAGCATCTGTTGGCCATCACAATCCTTCTCCGAATTTCAAAACTGATGTCATTCGTTTTATTTATGGCGGTTCCAAGGTATATAAAATCTTTGAATACCTCGAAGCTGTAGTTCTCAAGTTCCACAGTTGGTCCGAGTCTACTGGACGTCTTGCGTGTTGATACCATCAGCTTGGTCTTCTCGCCGTTTACTGCCAGACCCACTTTGGCAGACTCCTTATCAATTTGTTCAAAGGTGGCTGTTACCGCTCGCAATGTTCGACCCATTATATCGATGTCATCGGCGTAGGCGAGTAAGTGGTGTTGTTTGGTGTACAGAGTGCCATTTCTGTTCACCTTTGCGTCTCGTATGACCTTTTCCAGTAGAATGTTAAAAAGATCACATGACAAACTGTCACCTTGTCTGAATCCTCGTTCGGTATTGAAGGGCTCCGATAGGTCCTTTCCTACTTTAACTGTTGACCTTATGCCACTTAAAGTTATCCTGCATAGCCGTATTAATTTTGCAGGAATGCCGAACGCAGACATGGCTTTAAACACCTCTGAACGGATAGGACTGTCGAATGCGGCTTTATAGTCGACAAATATGTGGTATGTGTCGATGTGGTTTTCGTGGGTCTTTTCCAGGATTTGGCGCAGAGTGAAAATCTGGTCAATGGTGGATTTGTCAGGTCTGAAGCCGCATTAGTATGGTCCGATGATGTCAATGACCATTGGATTCAATCGTTCGCACAGCACACTGCATAGCACTTTATATGAGATGGAAAGGAGACTTATTCCTCTATAGTTGGCACATATAGTCTTGTCTCCTTTTTTGTGCACGGGACACATCGGGCATGCATTCATCTAGCCAAATTGTGCTAATCAGCTGGTGCCTGCTCCTGACAAGCATCCACAATATTGGTCATTGAAAAAATATTTTTTTAAAGGCCACGCCTCTGTCAGGCCTTGAAAAATTATGTTTTTAAAGTCCACGCCTCTGTCAGGCCTTGAAAAATTATGTTTTTAAAGTCCACGCCTCTGTCAGGCCTTGAAAAATTATGTTTTTAAAGTCCACGCCTCTGTCAGGCCTTGAAAAAATATGTTTTTAAAGTCCACGCCTCTGTCAGGCCTTGAAAAAAAATTTTTTTTAAAGTCCACGCCTCTGCCAGGCCTTGAAAAAATATTTCTTTAAAGTCCACGTCTCTGTCAGGCCTTGAAAAATTTTTTTTTAATTAATCCACGCCTTTGGTAGGCCTTTAAAAAGTATTCTTTAAATAATCCACGCCTTTGGTAGACATTTAAAAAAATTCTTTAAATAATCTACGCCTTTGGTAGGCATTTAAAAAGTATTCTTTAAATAATCCACGCCTTTGGTCTTTAAAAAAATTGATGCCTCTGTTAGGTCTTGAAAAATATTCTTAAAAAATACACGCCTCTGTTAGGTCTTGAAAAATATTCTTTAAAAAATCCACGCCTCTGTTAGGTCTTGAAAAATATTCTTTAAAAAATCCACGCCTCTGTTAGGTCTTGAAAAATATTCTTTAAAAAATACACGCCTTTGTTGGCCATCGAAAAAATATTGATTAAAAACTCCACGCCTCTGAAAGTGTTTGAAATATATTCTTGAAAAATCCACTAATCTTTTGTTCTACAAAAAATGTTCCTTAAAAAATCCACGAGCTTGACAATTTTTTCTTATTGTTTTTTATTTTTTATTTTTTTAAATCCGCATTTCTGAAATATCTTTAAAAAATCAAAATACTTATTTTTGTTGCTTTTTTTCTACAATTCCAGGTGTTTATGTTCGCCAGCCTCCCTGCTACGCATCCCCGAAGATCTCGAAGATAATGCACTAAAAGCTTTACAATTGGAAAGGGCGCGTTCCCTAACCACTTGCAATGGTGAAGATGATAATGCGGTTAAGGGTTTTGATGTTTGCCCACCAAGCAAATATCGTTTGCCCACCGGTGAATGTAATAACGTGTCACATCGTAAATGGGGTGCACGTGGTGATATTTTCATGCGCCTTTTGGCCGCTGATTATGCTGATGGTGTTAGTCGTCCACGTACCTCCCATGGTAGACACGCCTTGCCTGAAGCTGAATTTGTCATTGAACAATTGCAAAAACATATCGATGGTGAATTGAGACATCCACATATCACTGCCATGTTACCAGCCTGGGGTCAATTGTTGGCCAATGATTTGTACGAAGTTAGTCAATTGCCTATTGATGGTAAATGTTGTCACTCGGGTTTGGAACGTAATCCTCATGAAATTGAACAATGTTATGTAAGATCTGGTGAAGATTGTAAGGAATATAGACGTTCGGCGCCTGGTTATGATGCTGAGACATGTAATAGACGTAAGTTTCTGAGAAAATGAATTTCCAGGGGTTCGAATATTTATTAAATTTTTATTTTCCCAGATCAACGTGAACAAATGAACGTGGCCTCGGCCTATATTGATGCCAGCGGCCTTTATGGTTCCACCATGCAGGAGTTCCATGATATCCGTACCTTCATCAGCGGTGGTGTTAAAGTTGAATCTTGCAAATATTGCCGTGTCCCCGGTGCCACTGGTGCTTTGCATCGTGCCTTGTTACAAGAACACAATAAAATCGCCGAAGAATTGGCCCATTTGAATACCGATTGGTCTGAGGAAGATGTCTTCTTAGAAGCCAGACGTATTATTATTGCTCAAATCCAACATATTACCTATAATGAATTTTTGCCCTTGGTTTTGGGTCAGGAAACTACAGCTAAGGAAGGTTTGAGGTAAGTGAAATGAATTCGGAAAATATTTAATAAAAACCACTAGTAGACCCCGAAAAAAAATTCTTTATAAAATCCACAACTCGGATAACCTTTGGAAAAAATATTCTTTAAAAAATCCATGCCTCTGATAACCACTGAAGAAATATTCTTTGAAAAATCCACGCACCTGATAATTAAAATAATATTCTTTAAAAAATCCACGCCTTCTCTAGGCCTTGAAAAGATATTCTTTAAAAAATCCGCGCCTTGTCTAGGCCTTGAAAAGATATTCTTTAAAAAATCCGCGCCTTGTTTAGGCCTTGAAAAGATATTCTTTAAAAAATCCGCGCCTTGTCTAGGCCTTGAAAAGATATTCTTTAAAAAATCCGCGCCTTGTTTAGGCCTTGAAAAGATATTCTTTAAAATATCCGCGCCTTGTTTAGGCCTTGAAAAGATATTCTTTAAAAAATCCATGCTTTGTCTAGGCCTTGAAAAGATATTCTTTAAAAATCCACGCCTTGTCTAGGCCTTGAAAAGATATTCTTTAAAAAATCCGCGCCTTGTTTAGGCCCTGAAAAGATATTCTTTAAAAAATCCACGCTTTGTCTAGGCCTTGAAAAGATATTCTTTAAAAAATTCGCGCCTTGTTTAGGCCTTGAAAAGATATTCTTTAAAAAATCCGCGCCTTGTTTAGGCCTTGAAAAGATATTCTTTAAAAAATCCGCGCCTTGTTTAGGCCTTGAAAAGATATTCTTTAAAAAATCCACGCCTTGTCTAGGCCTTGAAAAGATATTCTTTAAAAAATCCGCGCCTTGTTTAGGCCTTGAAAAGATATTCTTTAAAAAATCCGCGCCTTGTCTAGGCCTTGAAAAGATATTCTTTAAAAAATCCGCGCCTTGTTTAGGCCTTGAAAAGATATTCTTTAAAATATCCGCGCCTTGTTTAGGCCTTGAAAAGATATTCTTTAAAAAATCCATGCTTTGTCTAGGCCTTGAAAAGATATTCTTTAAAAATCCACGCCTTGTCTAGGCCTTGAAAAGATATTCTTTAAAAAATCCGCGCCTTGTTTAGGCCCTGAAAAGATATTCTTTAAAAAATCCACGCTTTGTCTAGGCCTTGAAAAGATATTCTTTAAAAAATTCGCGCCTTGTTTAGGCCTTGAAAAGATATTCTTTAAAAAATCCGCGCCTTGTTTAGGCCTTGAAAAGATATTCTTTAAAAAATCCGCGCCTTGTTTAGGCCTTGAAAAGATATTCTTTAAAAAATCCACGCCTTGTCTAGGCCTTGAAAAGATATTCTTTAAAAAATCCGCGCCTTGTTTAGGCCTTGAAAAGATATTCTTTAAAAAATTCGCGCCTTGTTTAGGCCTTGAAAAGATATTCTTTAAAAAATCCGCGCTTTGTCTAGGCCTTGAAAAGATATTCTTTAAAAAATCCACGCTTCAGTTAAGCCATGAAAAAATATCCTTTGAAAAATCTACACCTCAGTTAGGCTATGAAGAAATATTGTTTAAAAAATCCACGCCTAATTTTAGGCCATGAACAAATATTCTTTAAAAAAGCCACGCCTCTGTAGGTCCTTTCAAAAAATTATTCTTTAAAAAATGCAAGCCTATGTTAGCCTACAAAAAATTTAGCTTCTGAAAAAACTTTGGCATCCTGACATTAATTTTTCGTATTTTCCTCTCTTCCTCCCAGACTTGCTGCCGAAAAACACTCCACCAACTATTCCAGCACCAACCGTGGAGGTATTTACAATGAATTTGCCACCAGCGCCATGCCTGCTTTCCTCACCATGTACCCACCAGAAATGGTAAGAATTTATTTGATCCTGTTTTTCCTATAGCATCCATAACCTCATTGTTTTTCTTGGTTCTACTCCTTAGCTCTCCAACACCATGTCCGCCACTCAATTACTTTCCGTACAGGCCCTACAAAAATCTCTCCTGCCCTCAACAGTCAACCAAGAAGGTTGGAGTGAATTGGCCTTGGCTCTGCATCGTGCCCGTGATCATGGTATTCCACCCTATGTCCAAGCCCTGGATTTGTGTGAAAAACGCTTCGATGATAATGCCAACATCACCTTCGAAAATCTTTCGAAATATTCAACCATTCCCGAGGAATATATTACCAATTTGAGGGATATCTATCAAACGGCTAATGATATTGATTTACTCACCGGTGCTTTGTTGGAAGATCCTGCTGTGGGTTCATTGTTTGGTCCCACCATTACCTGTCTGCTCTCCTTGCAATTTGAACATTTGAAAAAGACCGATCGTTTCTGGTATGAAAATGATATTCCACCATCCTCATTCACCCTGGAACAGTTGAAGGCTATTCGTCAGACCACTTTGTCTGGATTGTTGTGTGCCTCAAATCAGGTGTCAGAGGCCCAGTCGAAGGCTTTTATTGCCCAGGATAATTTCTTGTAAGTTGGGGAGGAATTTCACATGAATTTCGAGAATTTTTGGAACTCATTTTCTTTTTTGTTGTTTTGTGCAGGAACACCCTTTTGAGCTGTGATCAAATTGCCAAATTCGATTTACGCCCATGGCAATCGAATGCCGATGAAGTCGAATCCATTGAACATGTTGAGGTGGAACCCGAGGTTAAGGAGGTTATTAGTGAATTGAGCCCTGATCTCTTGGAAGCTGCCGTGGAAAGGGCCAAAATCGAATTGGAAGAACGTAAACGTTTCGAATATGAATCCTGGTTGGCACGTAAGTTGGAATGGTGGAACAAATAAGACAAGTTCCGATTTTAATGTTTTCTCTTATTTTCCAGAGGGTGGCATTAGTGCCAAGAGCCCTGATGGTGTTGCCGCCTCCTTCAGCAAAGCCAATCGCCAAGCCTTATTGTTGGCCAACTCCTCTCTGATCTATGAATTGGCTTCGAATGAAATTGTCAACACCTTGAATTCCATTAATCGTCGTAAACGTCAGATCTTCGATTCCAGCTTGAGCAATTTCAATCGCAATGACCTCACTGAGACTTTGTCCACCATTGATATTACCAGCTTTTTGCCCACCACCCATCAGGCCACCAAGGAATGTGATGATCCCGCCGTTGCCTGTGACACCACCTCACCATTCCGTAGCATGACCGGTTATTGTAACAATTTGCGTAACCCTAGCTGGGGTAAAGCTTTGACCACCTTCTCCCGTCTGCTGCCTGCCCAGTATGATGATGGTGTTTCCAAACCAAGATTGCTTGCTGTTACTGGTGCTCCATTGCCCAATCCTCGTACTGTGTCAACAGTTATCCATCCTGACATTTCCAATTTGCACACCCGCTATTCGCTCATGACTATGCAGTTCGCCCAATTCATCGATCACGATTTGACCATGACACCCATTCACAAAGGTTTCCACGAATCCATTCCCAGCTGCCGCAGATGCAACTCCCCTCAGACAGTGCATCCTGAATGTAATCCTTTCCCAGTACCACCCGGTGATTACTACTATCCCGAAGTGAATGTCACGAGTGGCGAACGTCTGTGCTTCCCCTCGATGAGATCTTTGCCCGGCCAATTGACTTTGGGTCCTCGTGATCAAATCAATCAAAATACCCATTTCTTGGATGCCTCTATGATCTATGGTGAAAATCCCTGTGTGGCCAATCGCTTGCGTGGTTTCTCCGGTCGTCTGAACTCCACCATCCATCCCATCCGTGGCAAGGAATTGTTGCCTCAAACTAATGTCCATCCTGAATGTAAATCTCGCAATCGTTTGTGCTTCGATGCCGGTGATGATCGTGCCTCCGAACAGCCAGGTTTGACTGCCATCCACACGATATTCTTGCGTGAACACAATCGCATCGTAGAAGGTTTGCGTGGTGTCAATCCTCACTGGAATGGTGATCAGTTGTTCCAACATGCCCGTCGTATTGTCAGTGCCCAGGTGCAGCATATTACCTTCAATGAATTCTTGCCACGTATCTTGAGTTGGAATGCCGTCAATTTGTACGGTTTGAAATTGTTGCCCCAAGGATACTACAAGGACTACAATCCATCATGCTCCCCAATTATTTTCAATGAATTTGCTGCTGCTGCCTTCCGTATTGGTCACTCTCTACTCAGACCTCACATTCCTCGTTTGAGTCCTCAACATCAACCCGTTGATCCACCAATTCTATTGCGTGATGGCTTCTTCAAAATGGATGCTCTTTTACAGGTAATTGATATTGGGATTTACTTTTCCCCCTTTCCATATTTCAGAGAAATTAATTTTGGTAATTTTCCCTCTCTCTCCCTCACTCTCTCTTCTAACAAAAGCCTGGTATTATTGATGAAATTATGCGTGGTTTGGTTGCCACTCCCATGGAAACTTTGGATCAATTTATTACCGGTGAGGTTACCAATCATTTGTTCGAGGATCGCAAGATTCCCTTCTCTGGTGTCGATTTGATTGCCTTGAATATTCAAAGAGGTAAGGATTTCAAAGAATAATTTTAATTTTGGAATTTACAACACAAAATAATAAAATTTTTTATAATTTGTTCAGGTCGCGACCACGGTCTACCATCGTACAACAACTATCGTGCTTTGTGTAATCTGAAACGTGCCACCACCTGGAATGATCTGAGCCGTGAAATCCCCGCTGAAGTTATTGCCCGTTTCAAGAAAATCTATCCCACTGTCGATGATATTGATCTATTCCCTGGTGCCATGACTGAGAGACCATTGCAGGGAGGTTTGGTTGGCCCCACCTTGGCCTGTATTATTGGTATTCAATTCAGACAGTTGAGAAAGTGTGATCGTTTCTGGTAGGTTGAATTTTTGAAAGATTGGAAATGCGAGTTGCATTAATTTTATATTTTTTGTTATTTAGGTACGAAAATCAAAACCCTGAAGTCAAATTCACCGAAGCCCAATTGGCTGAAATCCGCAAGACCACTTTGGCCAAGATCACTTGTGAAAATTTGGAAATTCCCGGTGATATGCAACGTGCTGCCTTCGATTTGCCCAGCAATTTCTTGTAAGTATTTTAAATGTAAAGGGATAGAAAATACGAACTATTTTTACCCGGGTCCAATTTTTTTCGTTTCAAAAGCATTGTTTCCTACATTTAGAATGAGTTCAAAACGTTATAGATTTCCTTGTGTATAGTTTTCCGTATCTCTAATTTTTTTATTTCGTTAAATGAAGCATGCATTTTTCTCATCCATAGACATACAATTTACTTGACGTATGCAGTCCAATTATCGCCACAGTATTCCTTCTTTAATGTTCATTTGATTGCACTATTTATATCAGGACCAGGTAGCGTGTAAACAAGGATCACTAGAAATATCCTTTCACGTGTATCTGTCAATTGTTCCACACTTTAATTTCTTAAACTGCCTTTTCGATTATTAACTTCTACCAAATCTTCGAACCAAAGAAATTGTCTGTTATGTCTGTCGGTTGACCATGTAGGTCCATAATTATTGCTCTTGAAGTTTTCGATATTACAATTCCGGTCCTCTTTCCATCTCAGCGAACTTCTGAACGGTGATGATTTTCACACTTTTCTTATAAGCACTTTAAGAATGTCTGAGGGTGATTTGGTCGCCATAAAGTATAACACTAACAACGGTGATTGGGTTATCTATTCATCCAACTGTTTTGCCTTTGAATACCTGAAACATCTAAAGAGTTTACCGAAGTTGCCTAAGGACCATTGGAATGAGGGTTCATTTTTCATTAAACGTTACTTCTGAGGTTCATAAAAACCCATGAATCCGCAATTCAAGCGATTATATGGGTCTCTTCTCTGTAGGTTGCTGATCATATGGGGACCGCAGTCTCTTCACAGCTACTTAAAGCCGCCGCTGAAGTCCTATTGTTGCTCAAATGGGAGTTGCGCCGTGTCAGCCTTTCTAAATGTCTTTTTACGGACACACCTTCAAGCCGAATTCGACACTCTCTTGCTCTCTTTCGCAGTGGCAGATGGTGTCAAGACATCTTAACGTCTCGAGGGGTTCCCACTCGATTAATCAAAAATCGCTAAAACAAATTTCCCAATCGTGAACGGGCTGATCAAAGTTGTGTCATCCGTTGGGGGGTTAACTAGAGACAACTTCACATGCGACGTCGCAATTTGCGCCGAAGTTTTGAACATGCTGTCGAATGTGCCCCCGAGAATTTTGGTATTTTTGGTAGTCGAAATTTTATGCCCCTCGACCTGCACATTCAATGGCATTCTCATCAATGCAGTACATGCGGTGAACAGAGGAAGGATTTTCGTCTACCCATGAAGATGGTCCTCTGGTGTCATGAGGAGGCAGTTCTCTCTCGCGGTGTTCTGACAGGTCTGAATACTTCACCAGTGATCGCAGACCATACTGGTACCACATATCCGGCCACAGACCAACCTATCGCTTTGTAAGAGTTCATCAATGTTTCCTTATCTGCATCCGGATGCCGCAAGCGACTTGTGGGCCTTGTTCCTACTTTTCAACTTATCGCAGATAGCTGTGGTTTGCGCCGACGTTTTGAACATGCTGTCGAATGTGCCCCCGAGAACATTGGTATTGTTGGTAGTCGGAATTGTATGGCCCTCGACTTGCACATGACATTCTCATCTATGCAGTACATGCGGTAAACAATGTGGTCGAAGATTTCATGGCGGATATGTTCATCCACTACGCTTGTAGGCGCCGAAACTGAGGACTATGGCATTTATCTGTATTTATACCCTTCACCACACTGTGGTACAGGGTATTATGTCTTTGTGCATATGTTTGTAACAGGCAAAAGGAAACGAGATAGACACGAGAATATGCATAGAATCACTTTCTGAGTCGATTTATGCATGTCCGTCCGTCTGTCCGTCCGTCTGTAGATGTTAAATTGTAAACAAAGTACAGGTCGCATTTATAATCCGATTTAGATGAAATTTGGCACAAGTCACTTATTTGGCCCAAGGACGAACCCTATTAAAATTGGGAAAAATCGGTTCAGATTTAGATATAGCTTTCATATATATTTTCGTCCGATTTAAGGTAAATGGGTAACCAAAGTCCCAATATATCTTTCGATTTGCATGAAATTTGGCACAGAGTACTGAATTAGGTCCAGAATGATGTGTGCCAAGTTTCGAGAAAATCGGTTCAGATTTATATATAGCTCCCATATATATTTTCGTCCAATTTAAGGTAAATGGGGCACCAAAGTCCAGAATGATGTGTGCCAAGTTTCGAGAAAATCGGTTCAGATTTAGATATAGCCCCAGTAGAATATTTTCGTCCGATTTAAGGTAAATGGGTCTCCAAAGTTCCTATATATCTTTCGATTTCCACGAAATTTGGCATAGGGCACTGAATTGGGTCCAGAATGATGTGTGCTAAGTTTCGTGAAAATCAGTTCAGATTTAGATATAGCTCATATATATATTTTCGTCCGATTTAATGTAAATTGTGCACTAAAGAACAAAAGATTGGCCGACCCGCACACAATTTTGTATAATGTACTGAAGTTACTATAACCTTGTGTGTGTCAAGTTTTCTTGAAATTGGTTCAGATTTACATACAGCTCCTATATATATACTTTCGTCAGATTTTAAGTAAATGGTGTACTAAAGACCCATAATAGCCCGATTGGCAAAACGTACTGAAATTAGAATAAGTTAATATCTGCAAGTTTCCTTGAAATCGGTTCAGATTTAGATATAGCATAGCTTCCATATATAATTTCGACCCATTCATGTTGATTGTAAACCAAATAATCAATGGGTGCCTGATTGATATTACAGTTTAAACAGTGAAGCATACCAAATAGCGTGTGTAAAGTTTGCTTTAAATCTATTTACAAAATTTAGAATAGGTTGCAGAATGGCATATGTTAAAATTGATATTAGTCGGTTTACTTATAGATAAAGATCGCATATTTAAGTTCGTTCATTTTCATGTCAATGTTCCTTCGAAAAAGCGAGATCTGTTAGGAGACATATGTAGTATATACCCAATGTGGTGACAGGTATCATATAGTCGGCCCAGTCCGACTTTACTGCTTTCCTTACTGGTTTTAGAAGAGGTTTTTTGAGTGATGCTTTGTGATCGACCATGGCATAGTCTCGTTCCATGATAAGAGCTTGGCAACTACGACTGAATAACTTGTTGTGGCGGAAGAAGGTAATTAAAGTCACCATAGAGACTCTCCCCCAAAATTCACCCAAGAATAACCGCAAGTTGTGGACGCGTTAGGTAACATTCTGATCTACTCCCCTTGGCGGAAATCCATTGCTGAATTAGTATCGTGAGAAGTCTTTTCATTATTATTTATTAAGTGAGACATCGTTCCTTAATCTTCTATATTAGGGACGCTATTTTCCATCATGGTCCATATTTTATCTAACTAGGTCCAGTACTTTCGTTCATTTACCTCCATTTGGTCTCGTTCACCTAGTTCACTCTCATCCAATCGTAGTTCAAACAGAGATATTAAAAGAGTGTCAGCTTTTGAAACAATGTTTTTAAAATGTCTTAGGCGTAATTCTCTCGTAAAATTGTATCTTTATTACGAGCCGTCTGAAAACGAACGGGAGGGAGTTCACGAACAAAGTAGTTCAATTGAAAGATTCATTTAAAGGGCCTATGAATTAATTTAATCGTAAGGGGCCAATTTACCAACAGAAGAGATCCCTTAATATTCAACGTTTAATTCTTCACAGAAGACTTTGATAGGCAGTCGTATTTACTATTAATAATCCTTTTTCTCATATTATTTTTCTATTTCTATTTCCAGGAACCCACGTGTCCCCTGTCATTCAATGCCACAAATCGATTTGAGTGCTTGGCGTGAAAATGTACAAGGTTGTCAGATTGGTAATCGTCATGTGAGAGTTGGTGAATCCGCTTTCCCCTCGCCATGTACCAGCTGTGTCTGCTCAACTGAAGGAGTAAGTTGATTTATTGAGTTTCCTTTAACGCAATGTGTACTAATTTAAATTTCTCTTTCTCCCTCTTCACCAGGCCCAATGCGCATCACTACGTATTACCGACTGTGGTCAATTGATACGACAATGGCCCAAGGAAGCTATTCTACGCGATGAAGTCTGCAACTCACAGTGTGGCATCTATTTGACCGGACAAAATGGTGGCAACTTTAATGCCCAGGCAAGACAGGGTGCCTCAGTGCCGCCATCACGTGTTCAACGTTCCAGACCACAAAACCTCTTTAAGTTCCCCGATTTAACACCATTCATAGCATCATTGTAAATTAAGGAAACTATTTTTTAATACATATAACCTAAAGTAAATGTAATTTTTATTGTTATTCCTTAAAGACAAGTCTTTAAAACCAACATCAACAACAAAATCCAATAAGTCCGCCATTAGTTTTTTTTGAAAAAGAAAGAGCGAAAGAACTTGATCTAGTTTTGCAAGCCGAAACAAATTTTGAGAGGCTTTAAAAAACGTTCTTATATACAACATTTATGTTTTTCCTTTAGAAAACTAAATAATTTTTATTTTGTTATACTTAAAACGAACGATATCTTTATATAACTAATGTAAATAATTTAATAAAAAAACTTTTAAAAATAATAATATTGTTAGAAAAACAGAAAATATGCATGTAAATATTGTTTTTTGCCAAAAAAAGAAATACATTTTTTGGCAATAAAACAAAAAAATACTTGAAGGGATTTCGAAACTCTATTCCCTATTAAAAAATAATTTACCTAATTGTTATAAAACATCAAAGACTTATTATATATGAATGCACTTTTTTTATAAATGAATTTGTTTTCTTCTTATATAAAATCCCAAACAATTATAATTTTTTTGATTTTCTATTATTACCTTACGTAAAAGTTCGGAATTTTACTGGTTATTTCTTCCATAATGTTTGTCTATCAATAGTTTTTAATGAATTCATGTATAAAATTGTTTTGTTTTTATTTTTGTTTTTTTTTTTCTACTATTTCTTACTGCCCACAATTTTTTCCTAACAATTTAATTTTTAGTGATTTTTTATACTTTTATATATAAAGTAACTATATACGTTAATAGAAATCATATTTTTTTAATATATACTAAATCAAAATAATAATAATATTGTTCCATTAGATTTCTATTGCATTTCTATTGCTTATTTATTAAAATATATAAATTATAAAACGATGACGATGAGGTGAACAATTATGTCATATTAAGCGAACCTATATAATAATGAAATAATATAATAAAAAAATAAATATTCGTATATATTTGTATGTATTTGTTAGTGTATCGATTTTCCACGAAAATTTAACAAATAAAGTTATATTTTGTAAGTCTAATAAAAAAGATATTGGTGTTCAATTTTGTGATTGGGAATAATTTAGGAATGGATGGCAGAGTTGGGTCTTTGTGGAATGAACTAGTTTAAAATAGCTATTCTTCAAAAGGAACAATCGGAGTTCAACTAGATCATCTCGTTCACCAAATGACCAAATTAACTAACTAACAAGTGATAAAAGTGTTAATTTCGGCCGGGTCGAACATTGGATACCCTCCACCATATGTATACGGACATGTACTTGAAATGAAAATATAGGGAACATACCAAAAAGTGGACCTATACCGAAATTTCTACAAACCGATTTATGTAAATCAAAATGCACACCAAATACAAATTTCAACAATGTTTAATGGAGATTTTTCCTAAAAACACCAAAAAATGGACCGATATTGGCGACGCATAGTAGGGTGGAACATACCTAAAATACTGCAATATAGAGGGCACAGTTACATGAGGCCATCACCAAATTACCCAGGTTTTATTTCGGGGGGTTGGGTGAAAGCGGCTGGTTCAGTAAAAAAATTGGCATTGCAGAAAAACAATTTAGTGCGACTCTGGTGGCCAATATTGATTACATCACGTAGGAATTACCGAACATTTGTAGTTATCATTATATGAGGTGCTATGCCTAATTGATGACTGATATAGCTCAATTTAAAAAAAATTAAAATTTTTGCATGACAATACCTTTATTTACGCTAAATATTAAAAATGTCGAAAATCGGTAGATATCATTATATGGGAGATGGGCCGATATAGTGCGGGCCGATATAGTTCTTTCTCGAATCTTACGTTCTAGGTTTTTATCCCAATATCCTCCGCATGTAGAATGATTGCCACAGAGTTTTACAACAAAACCCAAAAAGCGAAACAAATCATATAACTATTAAAATATAATAAACCAGTAAGGAAAGATCAAAAGTCGGACGACGCCGACTATATGATATTTTTCACCACTTTGGATGCATACAAGACATGCGAATATATACACTATCCTGTAGATAGAACAGACATATAATATTTAGAGGACCATTGAAATGGAATCGGGCGAAACTAAATGTGTGACCTACATAGATATTGAATCAATTGAAAAAAAAACATACACAATCGGATTCTTTTGTGTACCATTTGTATAAAATCGGACAAAATAATGTATGTGGAGCTATTTGTAAATCTGGAGCAACCGTGGCATATACAATTTGGTTTGCTGCAGCACAGTGCGCTGTCCACAATTTTATCTCGTGCATATCGAAGGCATATCTGGTAAATCTGAACCGATTTCAACAAATCTCGCATACATCAATCTGTACATAATACAGTACTCTGCGCAAAACATTATCTCAATCGGACCAATATTGGCAGTATTGTCTTCTCCTTTAGAAACTATATATGGAACTATATTTAAATCGGAACCTATTTCTTCCAATTTCAATAGGTTTCGTCCTTGGGCCAAATTAATGAGCTGTGCTAAATTTCATTCAAATCGGATCATAAATGCGACCTGTACTTTGTTCACAAAAATACATGGACGGACGGACGGTCAGACAGACGGACTTGCGTAAATCGACTCAGAAAGTGATTCTATGCATATTCCCAAAAGGAACCATGGGCCTATCTCGATTCCTTTTGCATATTACAAACATATATAAAAAGACATAATATCCTGTACCACAGTGCGGTGAATGGTATAGAAAGGGGGTGGGAGAATTGTTACCATATACGGCTACAAAAACAAAATTACAGAGAATTCGGTTGAAAAACACGCACAAGACCCCAAAATATCGAAAATTGGGGGATTACCTTATATATGAGAGTTACCGGAAAAAATTGACCTACATTTATAATGTTCAGTGGAGAGATTTGCTACCAAATAAGGACGCAAAGTTCTAAATCACAGCCAATTCCGCGAAAATGCGATCAATATAGCACAAAAACTGAAAATTGGAGGGTACCGTTATATCGACCAGCAAAAGTGGGTCTATATTAATAATTTTTAGTAGAGAAGTTTGGTACCCAATAAGAATACAATGTAATGAATACGGCTGAAACCAAAATACCGAAAATTATATGGGAGCTATGTCTAACCGTGGACCGATATAGCCCATATTCGAACTTGACCTGCCTGCAGACAAAATATATATACTTTATAGGTTCGGAAACGAATTAATGAGATCTATTAGAGCCGTAGGGGTTGATTGACCTTAACATGGCAATGTCCATTTCCCATCCTGAATCTCTTTCATCTCAATTGTGGACACTGACCTCCCCTCGCGCATCACCTGTGGTAGCTAGTTTCTACGCCCGTTGAAATAGTGTCAGAATGAATTCTAGAAATTTTATATATCACCTAGCCAAGATGATGTGGGAAGAGCAATCAATTGGCTGAAGAATAATAAAGCAGCAGGTGCCGAACTATTTAAGACCGGTGAACAGATGCTGTACAGATGATGTACCAGTAGATTGTCGGGACCAATTTGGCTATAGAAATGCATACCCAGTGATTGCAACCTCAGCATTCTGTTACGTGCACAAAAACAGAGACAAGGCGATATTTGTCAACTACGGTCAATGATATTATAGGAACATACCAATACAAATTCAAAGAACTGGCAAATCCACTATTGACCAGATTTTTACTCTGCGAAGAAATCGTGGAAAAGACCCACGAAAACCACATCGATTGATATAAACTACGACAGCCCAATCCGCTCAGAGGTTTTTAAAGTCATGTTTGCTTTCGGCATTCTTGCAACATCTCCTTCCCATCGCATATAAAGTGCTATGACATCGATATAATGGGTCGAATATAGCGAACAGCAACAGTCAACTTGAATCGAATTGGAAAGTCTGCCAAAGTGGGTCTGGCAGTAAATGGTGAGAAGTCCAAGCTGATGGCACTCGACCAACTAAGGAAGTTGAAAACTACAGCTTTGAGTTTGTCAGAGATTTAATCTACCTCGATACCGCCATAAATAAAACAAACGACATAAGTTTTGAGATAGGGATAGTGTTGGTCAACAGAAACAAAGCCACTTCTTGCCATACAAAACTCACACTCTACTGATACTACCCGTATGAATCTGAAGAATGGGTACTTGCGCAAGCAGCGGAGGCAGCTCATGGAGTGTTTGAGTTAAGTCGGACTGGGCCGACTATATGATACCCTTCACCACGTTGGTATATTACACATATATATCATTCACGAAATTTACTTAAATCAGTACGCTATACCAAATATCTTGCAAATTGAAAGATATAGAGTAACTTCGGGTAATGTGGACCACCATTTTCTTTTTTTGATATTGTGGGCGTACCAACGGTAAAAACTGAAAACAAATTGTTTTCACAACATAGTAGATTTGTTGGCTAAATATATTCCAGGTCAAAAATTATATATATTTGTCTATAAAAATATTATTGCATTATATTTCAAAAAACTCTAAGCTGCAAATAAAAATAACTTGGCGGGTAATGTGGACCAGTATGTGTGGATAATGAGTATTAGTAAGTTAAAGGTAGGTTGTGGTTTGGTTGTGATATATTTCAATTTATTACACTCTTGGGTAACAATGAATGCAAAAATATATGGGTTCATGTTTTGGAATAGCCCCCATTTAAGGGAGCCGCCCCATTTGCGGTATTTTTAAGGTCCTTGTTTCATTATCCAACCGAAGCACCTGTAATTTCGCATATCGAGTTTTCAGAGGATAGAATACCTCCTCGCATATCAAATGCACCCACGTTTCGAACTCGTCCTCATGAAAAGGTCCCACTTTTTTATAGTGGTCCACATTACCCGACATTGAATATTTTTATATAAAAATAATTATCGGCTTCAAAAATGAATAAAAATTAAAAATCGCCGATTGTAATTATAGCTAAACGTATATTTTTGTTAAAGAAAACCAGAAAAACCACATAACTTCTTTATATTCGAGAAAAACAAAGTGTTCGACTATTGTGCAAAAACGTTCGACTATTGTGCTAAAAAATGTTCGAATCACACTTTTACAATCACAGCTACATTTTCTACTACTTCATTTTCTACAATGCAATTATTTATTAAAACCCAGTTTTTATGTTTGTTTTCACTAATAAGGAAAATATTTATCAGGGCGGCATTGACATATTTCAAGCATTTTCTTAGATATGGGGGGTGGTCCACATTTGACGCATGGTCCACATTACCCGAAGTTACTCTATGGGGACTTTGGTGCATAATTTACCTTAAATCGGACGAAAATATATATTTGAGCTATATCCAAATCTAAACCGATTTTCACGAAATTTAACACACATCGTTCTAGACTTAAATCAGTAAACTATGCCAAATATCTTGCAAATCGAAAGATATATAGGGATTTTGGTGCGCTATATACCTTAAATCGGATGAAAATATATATGGGAGCTATATCTAAATCTGAACTGATTTTTACGAATCTTTGGACACATCAGTCTAGGCTGAATTCAGTACGCTATGCCAAATATCTTGCAAATCGAAAGATATATAGCGATTTTGGTGCGCCATATACCTTAAATCGGACGAAAATATATGGGGGCTATATCTAAATCTGAACCGATTTTCAGGAAACTTAGCACACATCATTCTATACCTAATTAATAACGCTGTGCAAAATTTCGCTGTGCAAATCGAACTATATATAGGGACTTTGGTGCACCATTTACATTAAATCGGACGAAAATATATATGGGAGCTATATTTAAATCGGAACCGATTTTTACGAAACTTTGGACACATCAGTCTAGACTGAATTCAGTACGCTAAGCCAAATATCTTGCAAATCGAAAGATATATATGGATTTTGGCGCGCTGTACTTTGTTCGCAATAATACATGGACGGACGGACAGACGGACATGCGTAAATCGACTCAGAAAGTGATTATATGCATATTCTCAAAACGAACCATGTGTCTATCTCGTTTCCTTTTGCCTGTTAAAAAACATATGCACAAAGACATAATACCCTGTACCACAGTGTGGTGAAGGTTATAAAAAAATAGTTGATATTTATAATATGTTTGAACATTTACACATCGCTAATTTTTCTTATAAAACATATTTTTTATATGTATTGTCAAAATAATATAAAACTTTGAAGTTCTGCCGAACCACTTGTAAAAAAATTATGAAAATCGGTTATGTAGTCGCTGAGATATTTGCATTTAAATTCAACGATGTTGCGAAATATACCTACTGTTCGGTGCTGGGCACCTGTTAACTGAGAATGAAAAACCTCACAAAAATGAATTTTTTGAAAACGCAAATTTTTCTTATCTGCTTTGTACAATCAGAAAGTATAGCATACTTTTAGGTCAAACACTGTTACTATGTAGTCCGATTTCTATTTCCGATTCAAATGCAAATAACTCTGCGACAACTTAACCGATTTTAATAAATTTTGCACAAGTATTTCGGGGGAATTCTAAAGTTTGATAGAGTTTGAGAGAAAAATTTAATTTTAATTATGTGAAAGTTCAAAATTTTAAACTTATCGACAATTTTTTTTTAAACCAAAACACAATTTCTTAAAAATGTCGAAACCTTTATATGGAGACTGTGTCATTGTAAATTGACTGACAGAAGGTTTATTTATGCTCTGAGAAAATTGAATACACTTAGGGCCTTTGTATGGAAATCTTGTGAAAAAATTAACCTATACTGAAAAAGTTGTTAGCCACTTCAACCACTTCACTTCAAATAGGTCGGCGACATTTAGGTGGGGACATATTGTCAAAAAATCCTTAAAAGTTAAAATGTCTGAAGGTACTGTTACATGGTGGCTATACCTCCTTGTGGACCAATGAGAACCCTACATATCAAATTACAGCCGATTCGGTTGAAAAATGTGTCCAAAATCCTTAAAAGACGGAAAAACAAGAGGTACCGTTAATTGTGGACCATTGCTGAATAATTTTAACAGGGAGATTTTCCACCTAATCATAATCCAAAATATAAAATTACAGCCGATTCGGTTGAAAAATGTGTCCAAAATCCTTGAAAGACGGAAAAACAAGAGGTACCGTTAATTGTGGACCATTGCTGAATAATTTTAGTAGGGAGATTTTCCACCTAATCATAATCCAAAATATAAAATTTCAGCCAATTCGGTAGGAAAATGTGTCCAAATTCGTCAACATATCGAGTGTCAAATTACACCCATTTTGATGCGGAAATGTGACAAAACTGCCGAAGGGACCTATGGGGGCTATTTCGAGGCTTTAAAAAGGTAAGATGTCAACAAATCAGATTTATGTAATTCTAATGTGCCAGACTTTTTAAACCAGTAAGGAAAGTAGTAAAGTCGGACTGGGCCGACTATATGATACCCTTCACCACTTTGGGTATATTCTACATATGTATACTAACAATTGCATGTCTATGTTCCCTCTTTCTCCAACCTATCCAAACTTTAATTTCATTCGAACAGATTTAGAGCCGCCCGCGTATCATGGGAAAATTTATGGAAAACGATTTATAGCAAAATTGATACACGCTATTCGGTACGCCGCGTTGTTAACAATATATAATCTATATGTGGGTGCCATATCTAAATCTGAACAGATTTTCACGAAAATTAACACACATCTCTCTACACTTAATTCAGTACGCTATGCCAAATTTTGTGCAAATCGAAGGATATATATAGGGACCTTGGTGCACCATTTACATAAAATCGGACGAAAATATATATGGGAGATATGTCGAAATCTAAACCGATTTTCCCAAAACTCACCACTCATCATTCTAGACTCAATTCAGTACGCTATGCCAAATTTCGTGCAAATCGAAAGATATAAAGGGACTTTGGTGCACTAATTACCTAAAATCGTACGAAAATATATATGAGAGCTATATTTAAATCTCGACCGATTTTCACGAAACTTTGCATACATCATTCTAGACCTAATTCATTACGCTGCGCCTAATTTCGTGCAAATCGAAAGATATATAGGGACTTTGGTACACCATTTACCTTAAATCGGACGAAAATATATATGGGAGCTATATCCAAATCTGAACCGATTTTCACGAAACTTTGCACACATCATTCTAGACCTAATTCATTACGTTGTACCTTCTCCATGTAAAATTTCACGATGTTCAGGCCATAATTGCGGCTTCTGGAGCGACCAGAAATACGGAAAAAAATTAAGTATTTGGTCCATTTCATCCCCTATATATAAACCGATCTTTACCAAAAACAATAGGGGTCTTCATTGGGCCAAACCATAACTGTGGCCTGTATCGTGTTTACAAAGTATAATGGACAGACGGACGGACGGACACACATGCCTAGATCGACTCAGCTAGTCGAGATATGACAATCGATATACTTAAAGGTGGGTCTAGGACCAATATTTCGCGGCGTTACAAACTCTTGGGGCTGCACAAAGCTATAATAGGGTATAAATACAGTCAATTTTGTGAAATGTGTCAAAAATCATTAAAAGTCCGAAAATAAAAAAGTACCGTTACATGGTGGCTATACTTTATTGTGGACCATTGTTGATTATTTTCAGTAGGGAGGTTTTCCACCTAATCAGAATCCTTCAGAACCCAAAATATAAAATTACAGCCAATTCTAAGGGAAAATTTGAAAAAAATCGTCAACATATTGAGTGCCAAATTACAGCCACTTTGTTGGGAAAATGTGAATAAAAGCTTAAAAATACCGAATGGAACCTTTTTTGGGGACTATGTCAAGGCTATATAAAATGGATGTCATAGCAAATCAGGCACATGTAAATCTGTTTAACAAGACCTTTTAAAATCAGTCTGTTCTTTGCAACCATGTTGGACTGTAGGTCATTAATTCCTAAAATTACTTATTTTTTGGGAAAAGAAAAAATACAAATTTTAGTTTTTACTATTTATGAATATTTATTTTTTCCAATTTTATTTATTTTTTTAATAAAACCAAACAAATTCGTAATGATATAAGAAATAAATTGACTTGCATATGTTTTATATGTAGTAGTAGTTGTTTTTTTATTATTTAAATTGTTTTCTTTTAAATTTTTCATTTTTTTACAGCTATAAATAAAGGAGAAACAAATTTTTACTAATTTATAAATATGAAGATTATTATTTATATATTTTTTATGAATTGAAATGACTACATTTGATTTATGTTTGATTTTATTATTAGAAATAGTATTATTATTATTTTAAGGTCAACTATGTTGATTAATAAAATTATTATTAATTAAATAATTATTATTTGTATTTATCATTTTTCCTTAACAATAACTATACAATTTTAGGGGGTCTGTGTTAATAATCGTAGCTTAATAGGAAACACAATTTCTTATATATGGGTGTTTTTATTTTTGTTTTATTATTATTATTATTATTAAATAACAATCCTTAAATTTTTGTTTAGAAATATTTTAGTTTTTATTGGTATGTATGATTAATGTTGTTGTTTATTTATATTTAGGAGTTTGATTTTTATTTATAATCATTTTTTTGCATAGCAGTATCTTACAAATTGTTTATGAATTTTTATTTCTTATTAGATTTTTTAATAAGTTTTATATTTTTTTTAATAAGATTTATACTTTTACTTTTTTTTAAAACAAAACAAAAACATACACAGATTTGATTTTGGATTTGATTTCTCTCAGTTACACTCACGATGAAGATTTTTTTAATGGGGAACTTATATCAGGGAAAAAAGCAGTGCATTTCACAAAAAAAAAAAAAAAAAAGAAATTACTATAAAAATATCTTCATGTGTATGTGAATTGCATTTCATAAAGACGGTTACATGCAAACATTTTTCAAACCTTTGAATGTTCTGTTTATTACCTTGGAATGGAAACAGAGGGCGTTCAACTAGTAATATAAGTTCGATCGGGACGAACTTCGTATACCCTCCACCAAAGGTGCACATTCAACATAAGTGAAAATTTATGTAAAGGAAAATGTGCCAGAACTATGCAAGTGCATTCAGAATCGCATATAACGGCGTTCAAGTGACCGGAAAAATGGTCTCCATAAGCAATAGTCGTTATATGTAATATCATATAAAGGGCAGAACTTTTTACAACAATTTTGGATACGGTCGCTGGACCTTTATATATATGGGATATAGCCAAATATCGTAAAAATTTTTATAATTTGGTGAACAGATTTGGCAGATTTTCTACCCAATGAGAATGCCCATAAACTCCTAAAAATACCGAAATTTGTTAGGTACACAGTTATATGGAGACTACCCTAAAACGTTGATTAGTATTGATAGCTTCTTGTAGGAATTACAATTACAGCCTATTCGGTCGGAATAGGACTGATGTCGATTGTTTTTGTCGTTACTTAATAATAGCCCAAAATACCAAATTGCAGCCAATTGGGGATGAACATATACCCAAAATCTTTACATTGTGGCTATACCTAATTGTAGACCCATTTTTATTATTTTTGGTAGGAAGGTTTACTACCTTATCAGAACGTAAAATATTAAATTGTAGTCATTTCGGTTGGAAAAAATTGCAAAAAATATGCAAATATCGAAAATCGGAAGATACCATTATATAGAGACTATACCTAAACGTGGACTGAAATGGATAAATTTTGGTAGAGAGATTTACTACTCAATCCTAACCCAATACATCAAATTACAACCAAATCCGTTGAAGAATATAGACAAAATAATACAAAAAAAATCCAAAATCGGCGGGTACCTTTATATGGGGGACTTTAACAAAATGTTGATGTGTTATTTGGTACACAGGTTTTCATCTCATCAGAATTCAAAATATCAAATTACAGCCAATTCGGTTGAAAAAAGTGTCCAAAATCCTTAAAAAATCGAAAATCGGAAGGTGGGTGGTTCGATACAGATACAGGGTGTGTTGATACAGATAATTTTTGGTAGAGAGATTTACTACTCAATCATAAATCAATATATCCCACTACAGACAATATGTGGACAAAATTTTAAAAATATCGAAAATCGGCGGTTATCTTTATATGGGTGCTATACCTAAATTTGGGCCAATATATAAAAGTTTTGGTAGGGAGGCTTTTCACTTCATCCGAATCAGAAATGTCAAATTTCAACCAATTCGGTTGAAAAACGTGTCCAAAATCCATAAAAAATCGAAAATCGGAAGGTACCTTTATATGGAGGGCTATATATTTAATGTGGACCAATGTTTATACTTTTTGGTGAGGAGGTTCTTCACTTCATCAGAACCTAAAATATCAAATTACATTCAATTCGGTTGAAAAATGCAGCCAAGTATTCTTAAAATAAGGAAAATCGAAGGGTATCGATATATGGGGGCTATACCTAAGGGAGGACCAATATTAAATTTTTTGGTTTGTCACCTAATTAGAACCCACAAAATCAAATTACAGTCAATTCGGTTCGAAAATATGTCCTAAAATCTTTTAAATTCTGAAAATTATGGTGTACCGTTATTAGAGGCTTACCTCGAAGCATGGACCAATATTCCTCAATTTTGGTAGAGAGGTTTGCCAACTAGACATAAACCAAAATATGAAATTACAGGCAATTGGGTTCCAAAATCCTCAAAATATAAAACTATAGCCAAATAAGTTGAACATTGCTCAGAAACATTTATAATTCCGAATAGGAGGTGGGGGTATAACATAGAATTTATCAATATTCATAATTTTTAGTAGATATGTTTGGTACCCATTTAGAACCGAAAATAATCAATGTTCATTCAATTCTATTGAAAAATATATCCTCAATTCTTTAAATTTTATGGGTGGAAGGATCGATGTAAATAATTGTTTTTATAAAGATTTGACATCTAATCAGAAGCCAACTATGATCCATTCAGTCGAAAAATGCTCCAAAAACTAAAATTCGGAAGGTACGTTTCTATGCCGACAATGCCCAAATGTTATGCCATATATGCTATATGAGAATTTGACCCGATAAAATATCAAAACTTCATTGCAAATCTTTCAGAGCATTGATATGGACAGAAAGGCGAACTTTGCACTTTTTACTCTGTTCTAGAAGAGTTTTGCTTTTTAGGTAGACAAATGACCTCTAAAAGGGTTTCTATAGTCCCCCAACATCTGAAGGCCTTATACATAAACGGATTATAGACATAAACCACTATATGTACAGGATGCCCTATATAAAGATCTTCCAAAGAATGAATATTAACAGGTTTTCTATTGGAACAAAAATTTCATGGATCTGCTAATGACTAAGCCACCTCTAATATAGACACACTTGTACTGAACAGTGAAATTGGACAGCATTCACAAATGGAATCAGCTCTACTGAAGAGAAATGTTCATATTATTGGCTTTATTTTTTGTGAAATCGGACAACTTTCATATTCTTCATAGTTCCACATAGGGTCTCAGAGATAATTAATAACTTGAAATTATTTCACAATTGTAACCAAGAACGGACAATAATACCGAAAACATTGGTTCATATGATTGAGGACCTATATAATTCGCAATGGTGGCCAAACAAAAGATGGACACTCACGTTTCCTTCAAATACAAATTGTTTCAAAATCGTAGTCCTTTTCTTTCCCAAATCAACTTCAAAATATCGGTATATGGTGTAACATTATCTAATCCACATTCAATTATTCTTATTGTTATTGTTGTTTTATTGAATTTTTTACAAAAACAAAAGAGGAGAAAAAAAATAAATCACAAATTGTCTTTACCACTACCACACACATTTATTTTTCGGGTTTCACTAAAATTTACTTATCACACGTGGTTGCTGATTCTACAGCTGTTGATGCTGGCGCTGATGTGGCTGCTGCTGCGGATTCGGTTCTCGATGACGACGTTGATGATGGTGCTGCTGATTTTGTTGGGGTTGTTGGCGATGATACTGCTAGTGCTGCCGATGATATTATATCGGGCGTTAAAACTGGTACTGCCGCTGCTATGGCCGCCACCATGGGAGGTGTTACCACCGGTGATAGGTTGGTGGTAACATTACTTGTACTGCAGGAATTCAAATTGGAATTTAAATTTAACGTCATACCATTCACCACTTCGGAATGACGGCGGGAACCCAAACGAGTTGGTACCCCAAAACCACACAAACCATTTGGTGGTGTAGCTAAGACGCCTGAACCATTTGTGGTTGTCGCACCGCCGGCAACATGATGCAATGCATCGAGATTTCCCAACTTACCAACAATTTTTGGTATTTTATCACTTTCCGATAAACTGGAGTTATTTGAGAGGCCACCACACAAAGAGGAACCACCACTGCCAGCTCCGCCGTTGCCACCACCACCACCTAAACTATTACTCTGATGGTGATGATGATGGTGGTGATAATGATGATGATGGTGACCACTGTGATGCGGTGTATTAGCCAAACTTTGGTGATGATGACTGTGTTTCGAATGATGATGATGGTGGTGATGACCGCCACCACCACCACGATTACTATTCTGATGACATTGACATTCTTTGGAGGATGAGGTGGAGGAGGTATTATGTTGGTGACCAGCACCCTGTGTCGTACCACAACTTGTCATTGAGGGTGTACTCTTACTATGTGATCTATTGCCACTGCAGTGAGGCTGATAATCACTGGCTCCCTTCAGCGACGATGTCTTCCTCAAACGCATACACTCACAATTTCTACACGACGAAGTTGACGAGGAGGATTTGCTCTGCTTGTGCAAAGGATTATGATTAAGACTCTCAAGATTTTCAACCATTAACTGGGCCTGTTTTTTCGTGGCCGCTTCCGTTTTAGCCGGTGACGTCGGAGAACTATCCTCTTCCCCCGTCGGTGGTGGTGTTGAAAGATGACTTGAATCACTGCTATAATCATCATCGTCATTGGTATGATGTTCAATTTCAACTTCGGAGTCATCGTCATCTGCCTCAATACCAGTTTCTTCGGCCTCATCAGGACATTCATCGGTGGTGGTTGCATCATTTTGTAAAGTATCTTCAGAATCCACGGGAGCATCATTAACATCAGAACTGAGATCACTACCACCATTTGCAGATGTTTCATGTTTATTAATATTGTTAGTATTTTTGCTGTTATTGTTATTACAACTATTGTTGTTGCTGTGGTTGTGATTATTTTTAGTATTTTTGGCCTTAACAATGCCATTGCTTTTCTTTGTCTGTTTGGTTTCAACACCCTGAGCCAATTCAATCCAATGTTGGCGATTATCACGTACACCCTCAACTAATGGTTCTAATTTATCCGATAATACAGAGAAGGCCTAGACGGGAGAGGAGAAAGTGAAATGTTATTATTCAGGGGCCATATTGTATTTTATATGGATAACATACCTCATATATTGGCAAGCATATGGAGTCGATAAAACCGACTTGCATCATGGGTAATTCATCTTCTTTTTCACGATTCATTATATCCTGTAAGAGAGAGAGAGGGAGAGAGAGGAGTGTCATTACATTTTATAAATTAAAAATGTCATTATAAAGTAGTAGCTGTTTGAGAGCCATATCTGTCTAACTCATGGTATGGAGGTTTGGTACATAATCAGAAACCAAATTATCAAATAACGATCCAATCCATTAGAAAATATTATATAAATTGTCAAAATACCAAAAATCGGAAGATATAATTTTATGGGTAGACCAATATTGACTATTTTTGCTAAGAAGATTTACTATCCAATATTTACTACCAAATTGCTTGTACAAAATCCTTAAAATATCGAAATTCAGAAGGTGCTATCACAACCTATTAAATTGGATAATGTAATATACCGAAAATCGGAAGGTACCCGTTTACTTAAACGTGGCTGTTTTAATTTAAGGACCATCATGAGGAGTAGATTTTTCAACAAATATTTTGAAGCCATAACACAAGATTTTTTAAAACATATTGTGTCTTTGTATAACCCAAGTCTAGGGGTGTTTGATTAACTTCTTTATACAGTCGAGTACACTTATAACGAACACCGGTTATATCGAACACATTTCCTGGTCCCGACGTTTTAATACACAATTTCCATAAAATCTCTACTCTTATAGCGAACTTCGGATATAGCGAACTTTTTTTATAACAAACTATTTATTCGGTCACATCTTTCAGTTTTCATTTATTTTAATTCGGTTATAACGAACTTGCTATAAATGTAGAAAATACTTAACGATGACAAACCTTTTCAAAAATTAATTTAATGCTGGTAATTTTTACAAAAAATCTCAGGCTCATCAAAGGAAATCAGAAGCAGTGAAAGTATTGCCAAGAAGGACACAAAAATTACATATTTTGGAACTTAATATAACGTACTGTACTTTACTGTATTTCCAAACTTTTAATACGAATAGAAACACATGTGTCGCGTAAGTAACGACAACACTTATACGCATGGAGGATCGCGGTGATTGAATTTTTAATACTTATACATGGTAATAATTTATAGATTTAAACTATCAATAGGAGTATAAGTTTTTATGTCCATGTCCAACCTATGGCGTAAATTTGTTTTATATATTATTTCAAGGTCTTAGAAAAAGAGCAGAGATTGATACGGATACATTTTAATAGAGCGATCAATATGTACTCAAAATATCGAATATGGAGGCTATACCCAAGCATGAACCGATATAACGCATATTCGAAATTGACCTGACTGGCAAAAGCATTACTATACGAAATTTTCGTTGAGTATAACATTTTTAAGTAACACAGAATATCTTTCAAAAATCTAATATATCTCGAATGCTCTCCAAAGATATCGTTAATACGAAAATCCTCCAGAGTTCCCATAAATACGAAACTCATTCCTAAAGTATTGTCATAGATAGATCTTTCAAAAACCACAGATATTTTATTAAACTTCTTCTAAGTATAGACGCACTTCTAGAAATTTTCTAAAATTGGAATACGTTTCAAAGTTTTTCTATAGATATAACGTATTCTATCTTTACCTTGACAAAAAGTATTTCAGTGTGAATTTGTTGTTTATTTATCTCATATTTGGGAATCAATACTGAAGATCTTTCAAAAATCTACTACAGCTCTAATACTCTCCAAACGTCTCCTAAATTCGAAAATACTTCTAAATGTGTTCTCAAATAGACTGACGAGCTTCTACAGATTTTCTAAAGGCAACCGATTTCTTAAGATATTCTAGAGCCAGACAATATTCTAAAGTTCTATCATAGCTATATTAATTATTCTTTAAAATAAACTTTTTAAAAGCTTTTAGTGTAGAAATACCTTATGAAAGTATTCTAAAGATAAGAGATTTCCTATAGGGGTTTTTTAAACATAAGTAATACTAAAAATATAGAAGGTCTGTTAAAGATCTTCTGATGATAGTAGAGCTTTCAAAAGTCCGACTCTATACGACTTTTAAAAGGTGTTCTAAAGACTAAAGCTAGGTAGATAGTTATTTGGTAAATGAAGAACTACTAGGGAGGAATACTTTTCGGGATCTTCTGAAGTCAAGAGACTCTATATAGGGTTTTCTACAAACGTAATTTTCCAAAAATGAAAAAGAAGGAAAATGTTCCAAGGCTTTTGGAACCATGAATGGCTCAAAGATTTTCCTTCTAAAGGTTTCCTAAAGAGAAAAGGTGTTCTGAAGAAGTTCAATAGACTGTAGAGATCTTCTGATCATAATGTACTTTATATAGGCTTTATAAAGCAGAAGTTCAATTAATAATCTTCAAGAGACAAATTATTCTAAAGGTATTTTAAGACAGATAATCTGCTTAAGAAGTTATCTAAAGAGCATTAACATTTTTTCTACCGACAGAAGATCTTCCAAACGTCTTTTAATAACCCATGACCTCCTACATGTCTTCCAAAGACAAGTACTTCTAAAGACAGGTAGCCTCCATAAGTACTTTAAATACAGATGACCTTCTAGAGGAACAATAACGATATATGGGTTTAGAACTTATTTCAACAAGTAAAAAAGAGTCAGTCGGTGTTGCCGACAGATATACACCCTCAACCAATGACCTTCAGAATTACACACCGGTATTATTATTCGATTTATATAAGATATATGCTAATATAAAATATGTTTTGGGTTTGATTTTGATCGAATCGATTATAAAATTCCCTTCAAATTATATTTACAAGTCTATAAAATATTGACACTTTGTGGGGAAAGTTATAGAAGGAGAGGGTCGCGGGTCTCTCCTTTGGGACTTGATCTAGGCTTGGTAAAGGTTATAGGTTGTACAAACTTTGGTTTAAATCGGATATTCCTTTCGCCTGATATTGCATTTTTAGATATTGAACATGATGATCATTTGTGGGGAAGGTACCAGAAGAAGTGGACCAATGGGTCATTTCCTCGGTAAGTAAAAAATCGGTTGTAAAAATCTTAGTTCAAATCGCATAGACCATTGCATTATATTATAAAATAAGTTTTTAGTTTTATATTATAAAATAAGTTTTAGTATCAAAATGTATATACCTTCATTAATCCTAAGGCTGCAGATATAGAGAACTTATTAAAAGAGAGGAGGATACCTTTTTGCACTTCTAATGCTTATGCTTCTTGAGAAGCAGAAAGAAGAGAAGAGCTTTCACAAATCTTACAGAGTTCGAATACTTTTCCGATGTTAAAAAAAAACAGAAATTCTGTTAGAGGTCTGCAAAAGACAGGTTGTGTTCTCAAGGAGTCCAATACACTGAAATCCGATATATGACATTCAAAAGACTTTAAATTGACCAATGATCTCATAAATGTATTTCAAAGACAAGCAACGCTTCGAACACTTAAAAAGCAAAGAATTTACACAGGCATTCATTCTGAATATAGAAGGATTGCAAAACGTCTTATAACTACAAATTATCCTATAAAGACAGAAGACTTTTAATGGACGTCATGGTCGATACCTCTTAATACTTGAAATTCAGAATTTTACCAAACATTGACTGTAGATCTTACAGGTATAAAGATTTGTCACCTTTCTCGAGCCTAGAAGATGGTGAACTTGTCAAGGCTTTTATAGCAAAAAATTCAACCGAATAGCTGTACAAGTTTCAATTGACTGAAACCTTTCATAGGTCTTCTCAACAACATAGAAACCGTAAAGACTCGACAAAATGCATTTTGATAAAATAGTTTACGAAAAAATATCCAGGGGGAGTCATGCTCAACTGAGGTATGTTAAGAATAAAAACGCCAATACGCGATAATGTGTGTATGAAGTCTTTCAGCTGATCAACTACTGAAAAAACTACATTTTACATATTTCTTGTTTCAACTCTTCTATCAATAGAATATATTTTTCAGTTCATTTTAGACAGAAAACGGCTCTTTCTGACTTCTAATGAAGACCAGTCATTCTTATGTCTTCTATATATAGAATTTATTTTGCAAATAGTACTGATAACAATAAATAAGTCTTTTCAGGCTTCCAATAAAGAATATTCTTTCTCTAAGATCTCATTAGATAGAACTTAACTATTGAACTTAAGTATAGTCCAGTAATAATAATATTTATAGATGATCTATATTAGCACCATATATATAGAACTTTTCTTCTTAAGATAGACGACTTTCTAGCTTACACAGATGCTATAAAAAACTATACATATATTGGAAAACTACAACTTTCATAGAATAAAGATATCCTACACCTGTACCCATAGGTCTTCTATAAATATAATATAATATTTTCTACAGTTATATGTTCAACATTTAATACTTACAATGGGCGTTATATTTAATTCCTGTTTTTCCATATCACCCTGTTCAAAGAATTCCGAGCTAACCAAATCGGCAACACGTTTTTCAATATCCCAGGGTTTAGTTATAGCGGACAAGTCACAGACTGTCATGCTCATGGCGCGCAATAAGGCGCGTGGCTCCTCATCAATCCAATAACTCAAAGGTTGCTGGTGGACATCCTGTAAGAATGTACCACGTTTTCTGGAAACCAAAAAAAAAAAAAAAAACAGATTACATTTATTTATTCTTTTATAAGTAAAAAACTATTCCAACTTACCTCAAATATACTGCCAAATCGGTGGATAATATAGCATCTTCTAATACTTTAATAACACGGCAATAATCTTCCGATGATAAATTGGCCAATATTTGATTGCCGGGACTATTCAAAATCATTAGACACTGATCGAAATGATGATGTTCCATCGTGGAGGTGGAATACAGCTGGGCCAAGGGTGAAGAGGCCCTGTAGTAAGAGTTATGTTTAATAAAGTGATATGATAGAAGTATTTTAGGAGTATTACTTAATTTGAAATGAATTATTGGTCCCCCGATGATCCAAATCGTGACACAGACAAGCTATTATCAGCGCCAAACATTCCATTTCACCAAATATCTTCCACCATTGGGTGGCCTGTCCGTGATGGGAAATCTTTGATTAATAAAAGCGCAAAATGTGTATATTTAAGGTGGGGCCAAATGAAAACTTAATATTTATTTTTTAAATAAAATAATTAAATTAATTAGAAGACAAAAAAGTAAACTTAAGTAAAAGTAAGGAGGAAATTAAAGAGAATAAACAAATGTGGCCAATATTAAAGAATTTTGCATGCAAAAGGTTTCGAATAAAACGTATTTTGTGTTAGCAATCATAAAAATCAATATAAATTAAATAAGTTTCTTATTACTTCCACAAATTATAAACCAATTTATTGTCAATGTGATCATTTCCTAGAGCGCCTAAAAGTATGCTATATTTTTAACAAGGAATTTGTGGATTTCGTCAAATAAAGCACAATTTTCAATCTGTTTCTTAATTCAAAATTAATTACTTTTAATTATTTTATTACTCATTACATCCTCAAATCTACCATAACCTTACTTTTACTTAAATTTATTTAAAAAAGGACATTCTTTAAATCTTAAAATATCAAATAAATTCTAAAATATTCCTCTTCATCAACTAACTATACCCAAAATACTACTTACCGTCAATATAGCAAACATCATTTGGGCCACATTGAAAGCATGTCGCCAATTATGATACGTAACATTGCGATAATTCTTCTTAACGCTCAGCAACCAGCGACACAGGACCTCATAGTCGATATGGAAACGTTCAACGAAATCTAAATCCAAGAACATGCGTAAACAAGCCTAAATTAACAACGAAGAAGAAGATGACAAGAGAAGAAAACAATAAATTTATTAAAATATATTCCACCCACTAGCCACAGCATGAAATTACAAACCTTTAAAGTATCATCATCTTCGAAATGGATGTCGTCAAAACGGAAATCATGTAAACGGAAATGAGCAGCAGAGGGTACGCGTAAACGCTGTAAATGAACAAGAGAAAAATAAGATTAGTTAATATTTCTGCTGATTATGACAACGGTGACAACATCAGTGTAACCATAACAATAATTAATTATATTCCCTGCCTAATTAATGCTGCTTGGTCATTATATGTTGATGGGCAGGGTTTTGATTTGTAGGTTAATTTGAAATTTGTTAATCAACATGAAAAGAAATTTCTGATTACTCATTGGGGGAATTTTAATTAGTGGAATAAATTTAAATCAATGTCCAGGATATAGATAGAAGGTGTTCTAGATATGCTATACTAAAAACCTGCCATTATTATTATTATTTTGTTGATATTTTTGGACAACTTTTCATAGATAGTATTTTATATAATAACTGTGTTGATGAATTGGATTGAATAGTTATCGTATGCAATAGTCTATGTTTGGAATAAATATGCAATGGTGAAATTTATTTATTTTATTTAAGCATCAGGGCTAATAAAGATTTACAATGTATACAACGAAAATCGATTTTAGGCCTGAAGTATATTTGGACCAAACAGGTATTAGACATTTTGGAGTCGATTTAGTATTGCCCGCCCGTTCGTCGGTTTATCCATTTGAGTGGAAGTTGCACACGATAAATTTCGTAGAAAGTAATTTTTATATAAAATTTGCAAAACCTATTTTATGTTCGGAAATGGAGGATTTCTCTTGAAGAGAACTGAATATTCCCGCATTCTGGCATCATCCTCACAACATACATTTTCAAAAAATGTTACATAAAGTAATATCTAGATCATATCCGAAGATAAAGTGTAGGGTTCACTCTTTCAGAACCTCGTCCACAAAGGAATGTAAATTTGATATTCCATCGTCTGATATTGGATTTATAAATAATGAAAATGTTGACGATTTGTGGAGAAGGTACCAAAAGGAATGGACCTATCTTCGGACTTGACCTAAGCTATGTAAAGATAATAGGTTGTACCAAGTTTGGTAAAAATCGGATAGTTCATCTTTAGCTGCGTTGTAATTAAGGAGAAGTAAATTGAATTTCGACTAAACGATTAATCGACTTTTAGTATTGAAAAGTCTTAATGTCGAATTGTGATCTTTGAGGAAATAGCAACGTCGAGTTTCAATTTTCTTCATAAATACTTGGTTTATTATCATAAAACCAAAACTACACATTCTATCGAATTTTTACTATATTTTGCATTAGTCGTCAAAATTCGAAAGTCGATTTTGAACAGGTTTGACAATAGCGAAAGATCGAATTTTAGTCAAAGGCCAAAATCTAAAAGTCGACTGGACCTCGCTCGGTGGATGGTACAGATTCTTCCCGATATGCTTTGGTGGCTGCTGTCTACCCAGTGACAGCTCATTATATTGTTTATAAGCGAACAAAAACATTTTGTTGCGAATTTTCCAGAAAGTTATTCGTGATGGAATTCAAGCGTGATTGTGTGATTTCTTTATATTTGGCTGGAAAACCACAAGTGGCTATCGTTAGAGTACTCCAGCATTTAAATGTGAATAAATCTTTTGTGCCTCGTACCATCGGTCGTTACCGAGATACTGGTAGCGCAGCCCGATGTCAAAGAAGTGGACGGAAGAAAACAGCAACAAAGTGCAAAAGAGTTGATTCGTTTGGCCGAAAGTGGTGAACTGCCGAATTTGGTTTTTTCCGATGACAAAACATTCGTTGCCCAGCAGATTGTAAACAAACAAAATGATCGTGTTTAATTGCCAAAGAGGTCAGCTGAAAATGTGCACCTTCGGTTGGCCACCAGAACTCAAGCGTCGGCCTTGATGATGGTGTGGGCCGCCATAACAGTCGATGGTCGCTCTCCGCTCTTATTAATCGACCGTGGCATCAGAATAAATGCCAATATTATAGCGAAAATATTCTGGAGGGTGCATTAAAGCCTTGGGTACGCAAACATTTTCGCCGCAGACCTTGGACATTCCAACAGGATTCAGCACGCGCCCCCAAGAATGGTTACAAAATGGGGTTCCTCACTTCATTTCCAGCGCACAATGGCCACCAAAACCTCCGGATACCAATCCGTTGGACTATTGTGTCCAAAGTGTATTATACCAAAGTGTCGTTCACCTCAAGCAAGCGCTTCGCCGGGAATGGGACAAAATAGCGGAGAGCAATATTCGGGCAGCGTGTGACGGTTTCATTGGCCGTTCGAAGGCCATAATTCATGCCAAAGGTGACCAATTCGAAAAAATCTAAACTTATTCTAAAATTTGATGCTATATCCGAAATTTTTTGCTTTCATTCAATAAAATTAAAAAAATGTAAAAATTATGGCATTTGTGTTTGTTGCAGTTTTTTTATCTCACCCTGTAGATGGTGGATTGGATGACTGCTTTTCTAACACTCAAAGACTTATAACATGGGCAACATGTTGTGGCAGTATCATAGATTATCATAGGTCAGGCTATCACCTAAATAAAGCCGGCAAGTGACTTAAATGCCTTTATTATACTTCTCGCACGGAAAAACTCTGCTATGACACTGAGATGAGTTGGCCTAGGAAATTTACTCCAGGTCAGTAGGGTTAATACGACGAAACTCCTCACACTAATTTCATAATTCCGCTAACACTGTTGGGAAGTTTCGCAGGTATATATCTGGCGAATGGAAATTCCTTTCTACTTCCCGAACATCGATTGAACAATTCTTGCAATTATTTTTTCCATGGTTAAGAAATGTACGGATTATGAAATATAGTACAAACGGGTTCAAATCCTCTAACATGGTTCAAATTCTCTAATACCAGACCGAATATCGAGGGGCGCAGAATGAACGATTGGATCAAAATGAAAGAAAAAACAGGACTTAGTACCGATAGTTCCTTTGAACAAATTCGTTCATTTTAAGACCACACACATCAATGTGTGCAGTGTAATGTAATGAAGTCTCAACACGGTTTACAGCGGGTGCATGATTGCATCACAAGCACAACCCGACGAAACCAAATCAACTTCCAAAAACTTCGCATTGTGATTTGATTCAATAATTCCCGACTATGTTTTATTCCTTTGTGTATCCAATTGCAGTTCGTGCACTCATGTCTCTAGGTCATGGAATTTGTTTTCAATTGTTTATCCTTTACTTTCTTCTATGTAGTGGTAATTTAATCAACTGTGATCCTAATGAACGATTTTCTCTGCAATTTGTTGTAATTCTTCGTTAACGTTATATTTTTTCATACCGCTCTTGCTCATTTACCGTTATCGTTGAAACTAAGCTTGTAATGACTGCAATATTCTCTCATGGCTAACTTCGACATTTTCAGGGGGTTTCAAGAATAAACTGTGTTCAAATTGAACGATTTCCATTCTTCAATCTTGTTATTCTCCATTATAACGGACGCATAGTTTGTTATATTCCAATCCTTAGCATCCCTTCTTTAATCTCTGTATACAACAAACTAGAGTTCAGTCGTTCCTGACGAACTAGTACAATGAAACTATTCCGCACAAGGAACAAATTAAAAAGATCTGGATAAATGATATTCAGAGCGAAACAAAAATATCGAACCTTTTCAAGAATGAAATTGCCCAACTCAAGAGTTTTTAGAGCCCAGTAGGTCTATTGTACATTTTTAACAACATTCGATATTTTACAACAATTTAATTTGTTTATTTTATTGTTTTTATAATAAAAAAGCAATTTAAACAATATCGAATGTGGTAAAAATTTACAGAATAGGCCTACAGGTGAACTTCATAAACTTCTATAGGACTTTTTATAACAAGAATATTTTATATATTTTATTATAGAATAAATGTGTTCTTATCAACGGTAAGAACACTTTCTATGGTCCTTGTATTAGATTTATAAATTTTATTATTAAATATTCTCCAGCAATTAATATTAATATACTAACTAACAAGTCCATTTATTAATATACAACCCGCAATAACCATAACTTTTAATTCTAACAAATTTCCATCATAAGATACCACTAACAACTTTTATAAATTCTCTGAAATACCTTCTTCTGTTACCCGTTATATAACACAAATTAAAAAGTGAAAACCATATTTCACTTGTTATCCTTGTATAAAAAGGGGTATTTGGAATTATTTATGTCTTTAGCACTTTATCTTAATAATCAGTGAATCTTTATGTTCCTACGAAGACCAAGAAGAAGAAGTGTTTTTGTGGTACAACTACAGCCACAATTTGTTGCTGTTTTATTACTAATGGCTTTAGAAAAAGGATACGAAGACAATTAATAATCCATGTTGTTAGAAAGTAAAATTTAACACATTTCTTGTAAGGAGGGTTTAAGAAGATTCAATGTGTTAAAATGGGAAATAGGTTATACAAATTGGGCCGAATCTCAAACTAGCATAAATCTTGAATTTTATAATCAAAAGAAATTTAAATATTTTCCCATTTAGGCTAACAAAGTTCAACAAATAAATGACACGCATAGCCATAGTCCTTTACACCAATTTTCCAAAAATTTGTTTTGTTTTCAATAAATAAAATTATTTGGTGATATTTATTTTGTTATTTCTTATCTAACCCTTACAGCTTTGAACTTCTTTCACATTATCCTTGTTTGCGAGAAGTTTTCGGTTGTAACCCAAAATGTTTGCCACATCACGACAGCGACCATAAATTCTAGTTTTGTGTCGACAAACACCCAACAATCCACTTTGGAAAACGACTGGTGTTTGTGGTAATCCCAACAAATATTCCTAAAAAGGATTTTCTCGAACAAAAACAAAATTAAAACTTTCATAAATGTCCTATACGGTGACAAGGGTTTATCCTTTTTCCTTCTTTTAAATATGTGCTGGAGTGTGAATTAAGAAGACATCTTAGAAAAAGGGAAGGCATTAGGGACAGAATGTGTGTTTGGAGTAATTGTAATGTGGTTTGTTTAAACCGTTTGTGGGCGTTTAAGTATACCAGCTGTCATTTGTGTGGTCGTTGGATCGTTTTCAGGAAGTTCTTTTAAATTAATTACAAATATATGGATGGTTTAATAATAATAGACCCATGGCCTTTAGTTCCAATATGAAATTAAAGACCACACCCTTGGCCTATGTGTACACTATGTGGTCTTAGGATGATGTAAATTCTTCAATTTTAAGTGTTCTTTCAAATTTTGAAAATAAAAAAAATATTTCTTGGAAAGAAATCACTTTTGACTGGCTGAACGATTCCGTGTATGCCAGACACTGTTAATAAAATACCCAATTTTAATGTGTGTGGTAGAGTTGGCCAATCCTTTTAATGAATCGGTTCGATCTATATCATTTCGCTCCTTTTGCGGAATAATTCTTTGAGCAAATAGTTCAACGACCAAACTCCAAATAAAACGAGGCTACGAGGTTGTAATAGGCGATGTATGTGCAAAAATGTCCAGTATTTAGTCACTGACTTTCCCGGTAGTGCAGTCTCCAATTATCTGCCATAAAGTCAACATTGTCAAATTTCTGAAAGCAAAAATTAATTTCAATAAAGCTTGGAATTTCTGCACCGCTGACTCTGCACATTGCTGCCCAACTTTCGATAATGTCTCATTTTTCTAATTCGACTGCGATGGACCGTGAGGGAAAGAAAATAAAAATTGTCATATCGACCCAGGAAACGAAGGTGAATAACACCAGCAGTCCTCAGATTTTTGATGGATACAAGGTTTTAAGGAAGGATCGTACAATAAGTGAAGGTCTAGGATTCCTATAGCCCCATAGTTTGCTACAAGTCTACCTTGCTTAAGCTTGACTCTAGTGAAGCATACATGAAATGTATAGGGTATCAGTCCAGTGTGTAACCACCGAGTTAGAGGTGTTTAACGTATACATTCCGCCGTTAAATAGCTGTTTCCGCGTTATATATATAGTTCAAGGTTTTGAACGGTGAAAGACGCCATAACCATTAGGTCATTTCACTGTCGTCAGACCGCCAACCTATTAGATTAATCAATAGATCACCCGACTTCATAACCACTAAACGCCATACTTTACTTAACCGTGGAAAAGTCAATTGACAAGAATTCGGAAATATCACCAATCGTCGATTTCGAGAACTACCCAATACTTCTGATTCTCGGGCAGAAGAAAGGAATTTTCGGGTCATCATTACAGTTGCAGTCTCTCGCTATATACATGCAGGTTGTATAACCGAATAGAAACTTAATTGAGAGGCAGCGTGATTAGGAATGAGGGTGATGAGCTTCGTCGTACTAATCCTACTAACACCAGGTTCAGGGAACTGACACTTGGGGTCAACATGTTAGTCAGTGATCATTTGTTTAAAAATTGGCTAGAACATCTGAAACGTTGTAACCTCAGTATCGGAGTGAGTCAATTTTGACCAACAGATAAGTCGCTCTAGAACCCAGGAAGGAAGTATGATCCGATTTCTGTCTCTTTTAACGGCGTTAAGGGGAATGTTGCAAATACCACCAGAAGCTCAAATTCAGACAAATCGCTTGATCCTGATATTTATGGTGATGTTGAAGCTGCTAGATGAGCCAAGAGTAGAGTACCTCAGTAAAATCTTCAATTTGTCGTTAGCCACCCTTATAGTTCCCCACGTGCACAATTCCGACCACCCCAATGTTCAAGGGCTCACGTTCGATAGCCTTTATAAGTCGTCCGATAAGATCAGGAGCACGAACAAGATTCTCAATCTGCAGCCTTTGTTAAAAAAATATACAGCGACGGGACGGTCTGCGGTAAACTACGCGGCTACTGTGTGGTCCGTCAATGCTAGTGCCATTGCATTAACTCGGACGAAACTATATATTGGAGCTATATCTAAATCTGAACCGATTTTCACGAAACAAGGCAGACATCACAGTAGGCTCAATTCAGTACGTTATGCCAAATTTCGTGCAAATCGAAAAATATATAGGAACTTTGGTACACCATTTATATTAAATCGGACGAAAATATATATGGGAGCTATATCTAAATCTTGACCGATTTTCACGAAACTTGGCAGACATCATTGTAGACTCAATTCAGTACGTTATGCCAAATTTCGTGCAAATCACAAGATATATGTGGTCTTTGGTGCACCATTTACATGAAATCGAACGAAACTATATATAGGATCTATATCTAAATCTGGACCGATTTTCCCGAAACTGGGCGGACATCATTCTAGGCTCAATCCAGTACGTTATGCAAAATTTCGTGCAAATCGAAAGATATATAGGGACTTTGGGGCACCATTTACATGAAATCGGACGATACTATATATGTGAGCTATATAGAAATCTGGACCGATTTCTTCGAAACTTGGCAGACATCACTCTAGGCTCAATTCAGTACGTTATGCCAAATTTCGTGCAAATCGGAAAATATATAGGCACTTTGGTACACCATTTATATTAAATCGGACGAAAATATATATGGGAGCTATATCTAAATCTTGACCGATTTTCACGAAACTTGGCAGACATCATTGTAGACTCAATTCAGTACGTTATGCCAAATTTCGTGCAAATCACAAGATATATGTGGACTTTGGTGCACCATTTTCATGAAATCGAACGAAACTATATATAGGACCTATATCTAAATCTGGACCGATTTTCCCGAAACTGGGCGGACATGATTCTAGGCTCAATCCAGTACGTTATGCAAAATTTCGTGCAAATCGAAAGATATATAGGGACTTTGGTGCACCATTTACATGAAATCGGACGAAACTATATATGGGAGCTATATCTAAATCTGGGCCGATTTTCACGAAACTTGGCAGACATCATTCTAGACCTTGTTCATTACGCTGTGCCAAATTTCGTGCAAATCGAAAGATATATAGGGATTTTGGGGCACCATTTACATGAAATCGGACGAAACTATATATAGAAGCTATATCTAAATCTGGACCGATTTTCTCGAAACTTGGCAGACTTCATTCTAGGCTCAATTCAGTACGTTATGCCAAATTTCGTGCAAATCGAAAGATATATAGGGACTTTGGGGCACCATTTACATGAAATCGAACGGAACTATATATGGGAGCTATATATAAATCTGAACCGATTTTCACGAAACTTGGCAGACATTATACTAGACCTAAATGATTAGGCTGTACCAAATTTCGTGCAAATCGAAAGATATATAGGGACCGTTAACATTAAATCGGTTAAATATATATATATATATATATATATGGAAGCTATATCTAAATCTGGACCGATTTTCTCGAAACTTGGCAGACTTCATTCTAGGCTCAATTCAGTACGTTATGCCAAATTTCGTGGACTTTGGGGCACCATTTACATGAAATCGAACGGAACTATATATGGGAGCTATATATAAATCTGGACCGATTTTCACAAAACTTGGCAGACATTATTCTAGACCTAAATGATTAGGCTGTACCAAATTTCGTGCAAATCGAAAGATATATAGGGACCGTTTACATTAAATCGGTTAAATATATATATGGGAGCTATATCTGACTCTGAACCGATTTTTCCCAATTTCAATAGGGTTCGTCCTTGGCCCAAATAAGCGACCTATGCCAAATATCATCCAATTCGGATCATAAATGCGACCTGTACTTTGTTTACAATTTAACATGGACAGACAGACGGACTTAAAAAGTGATTCTATGCATATTCTAAAAAGGAACCATGTGTCTATCTCGTTTATTTTTGCCTGTTACGAACATATGCACTAAGACATAATACCCTGTACCTGGTGAAGGGTATAATAACATACACTCCACCTTATGGGGAGGGTATAATCTGCATAAGTGAATTCTTTTTTCTTGTATATAGGTCCCTATTTCAATGAGAAATACTAGGTAAGGTAATCCGACCATCTGTCAAATTTAATATAGTAATATTTTTCATAGTTGGCAACATTGCGCGTCAAATTCGAGTAGAAACTACACACTTTGACAGTTAATCGAATAGTCAGCTGCGCTAAATAAAGTACCTATTGATTGAGCCGTGCTCTAATCGTTGACATTTTAGAAGAGCCTAAAAGTATGCAACATCTTCTCAACTAGTTTCATTATTCTGTGATTAAGAGTATATTAGATAAGAAGGGGATTTGGTCTAATAGGAAACAATATTCCTAAAAAATAAAAAAGAAACGTTGTGCCAAAATTTAATCCTATAAACTTCCCTTTGTTTTCCCTGAAAGTAATCATAATCCAAATAAAAAGCAACATATTTTAATAATTCTCTCCCTTTAAAAAACTTTTGTCATTTCAACTCTTGTGGAAATGACATTTTAAATATGGTTGGTAATTAGCATTGTTGTAGAAAAATATGTTTATTGGCGATTTTCCTAATCAGCCAGCTGCCTATATACTTAACAACTCACCCGTCCTTTATTTTAAATCTAATTACAACAACAAAAAAGAGGAAACCTTTTCACTGGACATTTTAATCCTTTAAACAAAACAAAGCAACGAAAAAGGCGAAACTTTTCCTTTAACAAACTTACCCTTAGGCGATGAGCTTCATCCATTGTTGCCGAGGCATGATAGCTTAATACCTCCAGTGTAACACTTTGTTTGGCCATGGCGACAATGGCCTTCTCGTACATGTGGGTATTGTGAATGCCCATGCCACAGAAAATGGCAAAGGCTTCAACGAAATTTTCGTCGTTTTTGGTGAAGACCTGAAGGTGGGAGAGTGGGGAGAAAAATAAAATAACGAATTTAGAAGGGATTTAAAATAAAAAAATAACTTAAGAGGCTTACCAAATTATCAAATTTGTTAATCAGCTGAATTACACCAATTATTTGACCCAATGAATTCTTAATGGCCATACAGAGTATGGATTTGTGTTTGAAGTTTGAACCCTCATCTACACTGGGATCAAAACGATCATCCTCATAGGCATTGGGAACGTTGACGGTCTGGAAAAAATAGAACAAAAATATTTAGAGAGGAAACTAATTTTATTTTTGATATAGATGTCCTACTTACCTCACCCGTTGTTGCCACATGTCCGGTAATACCCACATTTATGGGAAAACGCGACTCATATGGACTTGTACGATTCGTCGACTCCTCTTCGCTAAGGTCATTAGCTTCAAAATCGAATACCCGCGAAAAGCTACCCTTCGAAGCCTCATGCACCAGCAGGATTTGTACTCTTTGGCATTGTATTAGACTCTGCATATGGGTTAGTATACGAAAGACCATGTGTTCGATGGTACTCTGCTCCTCGAATATCATGCGTGCCAAATCGAGCAACACCTGATTACGTTTGATTTCCAACTGGGATTTCTCATACAGTTGAGCGTTACGCAGACCAATGCCACAGAATTGTAAATAGGAAGCAAAAACCTTGGAATGGTAAGAAGAAAAAGAGAAATGAAAGGGAAGACAGACATTAATTAACAGAATGCAAAGTAGACATTTTCATTAGGTTGCAGTTTCAAAAAGTAAAGGAAAGTTTTTTGTATGCGTATTTATTTTTGTAAAGATAAGCAAAGAAGAAACCTTCGGTAGTGAAAGGAAAGTTTTTAGTTGAAAGTTGATGATTTTCTGGGAAGGTGATTTCTGTATGTAATAGTTTCACGAGAAAGAATATCTTAGTAAGGAAATGTCCAATGTCGGATGGGGATGACTATGAGAGGCGCCCTACAATTTTAAATTTACCTTATTAGACTGTGACACAAAATCGAGGTTATGGTCTGAGGAGTCGAAAACTTTGTATTGGGATGAAATTTTTGCCGAGTTTTTTTTTTTTTAAAAAAAACATCGGTAATTTTTTGGCTGTTTGGTGCACCATTTAAATAAATTCAGTCGAAAACATATATCGGAGTCAAAGCTTTTAGCTATTAAATTCATCGCACGCTTCTTCCAATTTATTGTCTGTTTAACCCTTTCAGTGTTTTTGTCGAATACATTCGACATTTAAACGTACTCTCTTTCTTTGCGATTTTTCGGTTATCCTATGTACCGTTACTATTGATGTTTTTGTTTTTGCTGGAAAACAGACGCGACTGGCCGAGGGTTAAAATGAAAATTGCTATTTTTTCCAAACTATGTCCCTTTATATGATTTTAAATTAAAAATTTTAGATTTTTATTCCGACAAATTTTTTCTTTGACACTGAAAGGGTTAATCGACCCACTGAAGCGGCTATTCGGGGAGTAAATTTAATACCAAATGTATCGGTTCCGACCGATGATGACGATTATGATGACCATAAATTATTGAATTGACCCTCTAAATATCACCAAAATGTTACGGAAAGAAGCCGAATGACATACCGCAACTCGGAATTTTTGGTAAGGCCTATTGAAAAGTTGGCGGGACATCCATTATTTGTTTTTTGACAATTTCTATTCAGCAATGAAGCTGTTTTTGGGTTAATGGGTACGCAAATAAGCACAATTATCGATTTTTGAGAGAAGGTCAGTTAATGTCTGTGTTTAGTGCGATTTATGGCCTCATGGGGCCATACTTCGAAATCCGAAATACGTTCGAATCGTAACATAAATGTGAATGGTGGGCCAAGAGCAAGTGCTTAACTTGGATGATAGTTGGTTCGACAAGACGTTGACACATCGCATACAGCGCGCATAACAATGGACTTATTGATAGGCGAGTTCGATGAACCTTTTATTTCTTGTTCGGGACCGGTCAATTGGCCGTCTAGATAATGTGATATAAAGCCTTTATACTATTTTTGGTGGAGCTATGTTAAAAGTCATGCCTATACAGACAAGCCCAATTCAATTGACGCATTGGAAGACAAAATTTAAGCATTTTTTCGTGAGATACCAGCCAAATTTAGACTTAACGGATGGGTCACATAAGGAGAGTCTGTCGGTGTTGCCAACAGATATATACCCTCAGCCTTTGGTTTGCGGAGATCTTCGAAATTATATACAACTTTTACTATTCGCTTTATGTAAGGTATTTGTTTCTATCAAATATGATATTCCTTTCGCCTAATATAGAATTTTTAAATATTGAAATTTTTGACCAATTGTGGGGGAGGCGCCAGAAGGAGTGGTCCTATTCGTGCCATCTTCGGACTTAATCTAGACTTCGTAAAGATAATGGGTTGTGCAAAATTTGGTTCACATCGGGCATTCCATTAGCCTGATATTGTATTTACAAATATTGACAATTTTTACCATTTGTGGGGGAAGTACCAGAAAGAGTGAATCTATGAGTGCCATTTACAAACATGAACTAGTCTTGGTAAAGATAAGAGGTTGTAAGTTTGGTTCAAATCGGTAGTTCGTTCGCATAATATAATACAATTAATTTTTTACAAAATTTTGACCATTTTGTTAGGGAGGTACCAGAAGGAGTGGACCGATATTCCCAATCTTCGAACTTCAAGTATGTTTGAAAGAAATAATAAGATGTGCAAAGTTTGATGAAATCGATTATTCCCTTCGAGATTTATCGTGTGCACCAGCCAGACAGACGGACAACGGACGGACATTTGTAAATCGACACCAAATTTTCTGAAACTGATTTGGCCCAAAGAAACATGGGGTCTAAACCAATTTTTCGATGAGGCTCATTGTCACTGTAAATGAGATTATATACTCTCATTAGGCATAAGGCTGAGGAATAACATTATCAATATTGGTCCAAGTGTGGTAATTGCCCTCATATTTTCGGATTTCGGAAATTTTTTGACAGGGTTTTCAATAGTCTGTAATTATATATATTTGCTTCTCCGATCGATGATCTCATAAATGGTAGCTAATATTAGCCATTTTGACGATTTCAAATATATTTTTCAATAGAGGTGGCCCTAATTTGATATTTTGAGTTCTCATTGGGTAGTAAGTCATCCTACTAAAATTGTTTAATATGGGTCGGTGTTTGGGTATAGCCTTCATATAAATGTCCAGCCTCTTATAGGTGAGTTTAATCCGGGACCTTGGTTCTGGTATTTTTCAATATACGTCTATGGTTCTTCATAACACAGGTCTCGTGTTATCGTCTATGACATCGTACACTATTCTAACTTGAGTGTCTGTTGTTTGGTATTTCGTCTTCTTCTGGCAGCAATTTACTATTAAGATGCCTTTATATAAAAATTATCCGTTGATTTTAGGTATTTTGAATGTTCATCTCATGGAGAAGGGCCTGATTGAAGTTTTATCGATATAGGTTAATAAAAATTACACTGTTATGTATATATTTTTATATAGTGTTGACAGTAGTCCGAGTCTTTAATACATTTTTAAATTTTATCCACAATAGAACTGAAGCAAATCGTTAATACAAAAATCGTAAAAATGTGGACACATAGCAAGCCAAAACGAAGACGCAATCGCAGCAAGAAGAACTTGCTCTGGAGAGGTGTTAAACATGTGTTCAGGCGGCAACAATATGATCACAATACATAAAATTTAATAACATCAACGCAATCCAGGAGAATCGGGAAAAGCAAAACATATTTCAATTGACTGGATTTGGCGTGTTTAACCTAATGCTACCGAGGAGTCACAACACTGCGGAGTTTTTGGACAGAGAGAAAGACAAATCGAATAAGGACCCGTAGCAAGAAAAACTTGCACTGGAAAGGTTCTAAAACGGTTGTTTGGACGCACAAATATGAACACAATACCCTCCCAGTACAAAATGTTTCAGTCGATAATATCAAACGGGGTACCCTGTATATCATTGAAATATTTTCTTTTACGGGAACTAGTCGCAACTACTATCTGTGCAAAATCGATTGTTTATGATATTTATTATTCTTAATTCCCGAACTTATATTGGGTAAAAGAGTCACTTCCAAATCTAACTTCATCTTCCTTTTTCCACAACAATCAACAACCCTTATAACCACTATGTAAAATCCCTGTCGAAAAACAATTAACAACTTTACAAAACTTTTGCAACTAATTGGTGGTTTTTCTCGTTAGTGTTTGCAAACTACCTGCAGTTGAACGTGTGTATGTGTGAGATTGTTAAGAGACAGTTTTCATGTAATAGTGATACCCTAACAAAAGGTAATCTTCCCCAAAAAGTCTGTAACATTTAGTGGCTTTTTAATTTGCTTATTATACCACAAAAGTTCTATGTCTCGTTACAAGAAATTTATTTTTAGCGTTTTGTCAAAATTTTTAGATTTTCATGCTGTTAGTTTTCGAAAATATAGAAAACTTTTTGTTTACAAGATACGTAAAAAAATAGAAAACTTTTTCATCTTTGGTCAAAAAATCCTTAAAGTTTTGTCTCCTACCACCGTCATCCTCTCTCCTTAAAAACTTAGTGGTCATGTTTCATTTGTGTTATAAAGTTTTAACAGATACAACATGTCTTCACTGTTTCCAATTCAAGGAATGAATGGGTATGTCATGGCGTATGAGATAATAAAGTTTTCGTACAAAACTAAACTAAAAAGCATTTAATTTTTTTTGCTAAACATAATAGTTTTGGAAGGAAACTTGAAAAGATAGCGAACAAAATTGCGTTGAATGCGAAAACAATTGAAAAAAAACGACAGGGTATGGTAAGTGTGCTGACTAACAGCATTGGATATTTATTGATTCTATTAGAAAAATCTATGGGTTTAGACATTGAAAGCATAAAAATGTTGTTATTAAAAAACTGTTCTAAAATTTATTAAAAATAGCTATAGAGACTTCAATAATGACAAGTATCGGCCGAAATGTTTATACCCTTTACCAATAAAATCGTTCGGGAGTTGTAGGCTACGTCATGGTAGTAAATAGTCACTTCGGTCGGAAAATGCTTGTTTCTATATTTTCGGTAGATTTCCCACCCAATGTAAAACATGTCTGAACTCTTCAAAATAACGACAATTAGGTGTACCATTATATAGGGACTATGCCTGATCATGGCAGGATATTTGAAATTTTTACGAGATACCAATTACCAATTGTTCGCAGAAAGATTTGAACCTAAAATATAAATATTAAATTACAGCTTTTTTGTTTGAACATCTTGACCAAACCAACCCCACCAAAAGAAGCTAAATTTGTCGCTGCCCACAAAAGTGGATCAATATTGAGATAATGATCGACGACTTATGAAGGTCATTGAATAAAGTCGTTAGAAACTTGCTGTAATGGATAGTCAGGATTATGGGTCATATACGTACACATTCAAAGAGAACCAGTAAGGAAAGTAGTAAAGTCGGACTGGGCCGACTATATAACACCCTTCACCACTTTAGGTATATTCTACATAGTCTCCTAACAGACGTCTCCAGATAGTCTCCTTTTCGAAAGAACATTGACATGAAATTGAACGAACGATATTTAGGGAAAATATATATGGGAGCTATATCTAAAACAGTACCGATATTCACGAAACTTAACACATACCATTCTAGACTTAGTTCAGAGCGCTATACAAAATTTCATGCAAATCGAAAGATATATAGGGACTTTGGTTCACCATATACATTAAATCGGACGAAAATATATATAGGGGGCTATATCTTAACCGATTTTCACGAAACTTAGCACAAATCATTATAGACTCAATTCAGTACGCTATGCCAAAGATTTTTAGGGACTTTGGCGCACCATTTACCTTAAATCGGGCGAAAATATATGGGAGCGATATTAAAATCTTAACCGATTTTCACGAAACTTCACGTACATCATTCTAGGCCTAATTTAGTACGCTAAGCCACATTTCGTCCAAATCGAAAGATATATAGGGGCATTTGTTCACCATTTATATTAAAACGGGCAAAAATATATATGGGAGCTATATCTAAATCTGAACCGATTTCCACGAAACTTAGCACACATCATTCTAGACTTAATTTGGTACGCTATGCCAAATTTCGTGCAAATCGAAAGATTTTTAGGGACTTTGGCGCACCATTTACCTTAAATCGGACGAAAATATATATAGGGGGCTATATCTTAACCGATTTTCACGAAACTTAGCACAAATCATTATAGACTCAATTCAGTACGCTATGCCAAAGATTTTTAGGGACTTTGGCGCACCATTTACCTTAAATCGGGCGAAAATATATGGGAGCTATATCAAAATCTTAACCGATTTTCATGAAACTTCACGTACATCATTCTAGGCCTAATTTAGTACGCTAAGCCACATTTCGTCCAAATCGAAAGATATATAGGGGCATTTGTTCACCATTTATATTAAATCGGACAAAAATATATATGGGAGCTATATCTAAATCTGAACCGATTTCCACGAAACTTAGCACACATCTTTCTAGACTTAATTTGGGCTGTGCCAAATTTCATCCAAATCGGATGATAAATGCGACCTGTATTTGGCCGGGCATGCATAAATCGACTCAAAAAGTGATTCTATGCATATTCTGAAAAGGAACCATGGGTCTATCTCGTTTCCTTTTGCCTGTTACAAACATATGCACAATGACATAATACCCTGTACCACAGTGTGGTGAAGGGTATAAAAATATGGGTTTATATGGCGCTATATGAAAAAAATATCATAAAGTTTATACCCAATTTTTGTACCACAGAGTGGTGAAGGTTATAAAAATATTGGGTTATATCAAAAATTGGACCAGAGGCCTCATATTCCACTACAATATTTTCTTTGACATTAAAAACATGTGAGCCAAATTTTGGCCGCCTACGTCAAGTGGTTCGCTAGTTAATGAGTTTATACCCAATTTTTGGGTAAATACTCAAAATAGGGGTACTTTTGTATGGGGGCTACCAGAAAACGTTGGTTATTTGGTACCCATAGATAACTCTTTGTGCCAAATTATAGCTAATTTGATCGTAAAGTGAGTCTAATAAACAATAAATACCTTAAATCGCGAGGTACGGTTATATGGGGGCTATATCAAAACTTGAACCCAGAGACCCCATTACCCATACCAATATTCGCTTGGACATAAAAAAACATGTGAGCTAAATTTTGGCCGTCTATGTCAAGTGGTTCGTCAGATAATGAGTTTATACCCAATTTTTGGGTAAATGCACCTATACTATCCATTATAAATCGATCTATTAATGCCTCCTTCAAATTTTACATCATTTTGATGGACCTGATGAAGGTTATTTTACGAAAAATTGAATTTCGGATTTTTTCTATGATAAAACTTTACTTCGACAAAAATATGACATTGCAAAACAAAATATGACATAGGAAGGTCCTGTATTTAGGAAAGTCCTCTCTATCGTCTATAGATTGAAGACCCACCAATTTCAACATTTATACAGGCAATAGAACCTTCGGAGTTTGATTGATTATTTAAAATAGAAGTAATTTATTCAGAGGCATAGAAGGCTACAAGCAGATCTTTTGGAGCTGGTCTTTAAATATAAAACCCTCTGCAAGAAAACATCCTTCTATAGATCATCTATTAGTTCATGAGCTTATTGAGGGCTACTGTATATAGAATACCATTTGGTATTTGATATACAAAATACTCGGCCGATGGAACTCTCATATTGAAGGATAAGTTTATGGAGGTCTGTCTGATTTATTTTCTTTTTAGAAGAGCTCCTATAAGCCTGTAAGTAAATCACTTCCAGAGATGTTCCAAAAGCATTATGATCGTAAAAGATCTCCCGAAGCTCTTCTATAAATATGACACCTTTAGCAACTGTTTTATAGAGAAACCAACTTTCGAGAGGTCTTCTATAAATTGAAGAGCTTATGATGGCCTACGATAAAAATAATTCTTTTCGGAGCTATTTTTTATAAGAACCCCTATTGAGAGAAGAGAATATGGAGATCTTCCAGTTAGATATTGTCTATATAAGAGCTCCCAAAAGTCAATAATTGAAAACTTCCGGTTTTAACTTCTGGAGATCATATATGGCCTACTTGAATTTGTTTATAACAGACCTCTAAACCAGGTCCTCTTGGAGCGCTCCTATGATCATAGAATAATTATATTTTTTTTCCAACAAATCTGGTAATTATATTCATTATAGACTCATTATTCCACCCTCACATACATATTCTCGTTTTATTAACTTAACATTAGAGAAAAAATTATCTATTATTTATTTTTAGAATTGTGTCTAAGGATAACATATATCTTTATGTATTTGTCACCAGGTCAAGAACATATTTTCATGTTTTTGTTATTATTATTTTTAGTGTTGTTTTTGTTGTTCTGTTTTTATTCTAGACTTACCTTTTCATCAGTTTCTGAGAAACATTCTCCATTCAATTTATTAATGACTTGGGCCACACCAATGACATCACCCGATGAGTCCTTGATTGGCATACAAAGTAATGCCTTTGTACGATAACCGGTCAACGTATCGATTTTACAATTAAAACGTTCATCCTGTTTGGGAAGATAGGAAAAAGAGAAAGAGGGATAAAAAATTGCAAAAAAAGTATATAAAAAAGAATTTAAGTAATTTAAGAGATTTGTTTGATTCAAGTGAGAGGGAGTCCTTAAGGTTATTACTCATAAGGATTAAGCTTGTAATAATTAATGATATATAAGATGTTAAGAGATTGTTATAACAACAACGGCAACAAGGTCAGCACATAATTTCCAACACATTTATTAATGTCATATATTATGAAATTTAATTGTAACCATTAATCATTAAGTAATGACGATGATGGTCTTTTCGTTTTGGTCAGTTTGATACGTTTATAACGCTTGGAGGCAAGCAGAGGCGTACGAAAATTGAGGGGACGATATTAAAAAATCTGTAGATAAAGAATTTAATTTAAACTCTTTATTTGCTCTAATAGTTGGTATTTAAAATTTTTCGTTTCCTCTCAAATATAAACCACTACGCCACTGTTCTATTATTTCATTTGTGTGAGTATTGTATTATTTCATATGTGTGTGTATTGAATCCTTGTCTTTCTGGATATGATGAATTTAAATAAATTTATAATTTTGCTCACATAGTTGATCTTTTAAATTATAAAGAAACCAAATATCCTCCTAAATATATATCTCTCTACGCCCTTGTCCCTTTAGACAATTTCGTATCATTTATATGAATCTCACATCTTTTGGATATTCCTTTCCTCAGAGTATAATTAATCTTTTCTTTCGTATTCTTTATTTTGTGTATGTGTGTGTGTCAAATTCTTTTGCTTTTGACTTTTTAACAAATAACGGTACTAAAAGATATTAAAAAAAAAACAACTGCATGTAATGTCCATATTTGTCTTCACATGTTTGAATCCTTATATCCCTAACTTGTCGTACACATGTTCTATATACTCACACTACATGTATAGCCGGAGATTCAAACTGAAAGCGTTGTCAATGAAAAGAAAAATTGCAAGCAGATCAAGAGAAATGTCCAAAAAGATTTACAACATTGTCGATTCCCAAAAAAGAAAACTTCTCAAATGCAACTGCACAGCAACGGTCATATTTCAATATATTTTGACATATATATATGAAACGAAAGGCTACTAAATATTGGGGTGGATAAAGGGAGAGAAAATTTAAAAAAATAAAATATATTTTCAAAAAATCCACAATCTAATGTACTTACAAAAAAAAAATTAGTAAATCTAGTATCAGTCCTACTAAATAAGTATTAAAAAAATAGTCCCTCTAAAATAATTTTTAAAAAATCTACGCCATGATAGTCCCTCTAAAATTATTTTTAAAAAATCTACGCCATGATAGTCCCTCTAAAATTATTTTTAAAAAATCTACGCCATGATAGTCCGTCTAAAATTATTTTTAAAAAATCTACGCCATGATAGTCTCTCTAAAATTATTTTTAAAAAATCTACGCCATGATAGTCCCTCCAAAATTATTTTTAAAAAATCTATGCCATGATAGTCCCTCTAAAATTATTTTTAAAAAAATCTACGCCATGATAGTCCCTCTAAAATTATTTTTAAAAAATCTACGCCATGATAGTCGCTCTAAAATTATTTTTAAAAAATCTACGCCATGATAGTCGCTCTAAAATTATTTTTTAAAAATCTACGCCATGATAGTCCCTCTAAAACTATTTTTAAAAAATCTACGCTTTGATAGTCCTTCTAAAAATTATTTTTAAACCAGTAAGGAAAACAATAAAGTCGGACTGGTCCGGCTATATGATACCCTCCGACTATATCATACCCTCCGGCTATATGATACCCTTCACTACTTTGGGTATATTCTACATATGTGTCCTTACAATTGCATGTCAATGTTCCCTCGAAGGAACATACTCATGCCTTTTTGCAACCTATGCTAAATTTAATTTCATTTGGCCAGACTTAGAGTGATCTGCGTACCATGGTACAAATTTTGGTACGCCGCACTGTCAAAAATTTAATCTCAATCAGACACCCGTTCGAATCACATATGGAAGCTATGGCTTAGTCTGCACCAATTTCAACAAAACGCAATAAAGACATTCAAGTCTCAATTCGATACGTTGTGCAAAATTTTGTCGTGTTAATAGGACAAATATTAGGATTTTGGTGCACCATTTATGTAAAATCCGACGAACATATATATATGATGAAGCTATATCGAAATCTGAACAGATTTTTCCGAAACTTACAGCTCATCATTTTTGACTCAATTCAGTACGCTATGCCAAACTTCGTGCAAATCGAAGGATATAAATGGACTTTGGTGCACTATATACCTAAAATCGGACAAAAATATATATGGAAGCTATATCTAAATCTGAACCGATTTTCACGAAACTTAACACACATCGTTCTAGGGTTTATTTAGTACGCTATGCCAAATTTCATGGAAATCGGAAGATATATAGGGTCTTTGATGCACCATTTACATTAAATCAGACGAAAATTTTTATGGGAGCTGTATCTAAATTTGAATAGATTTTCACGAAACTTAGCACAAATTATTCTTGGCTTAATTCAGTACGCTATGCAAAATTTTGTGAAAATCTAAGGATATAAAGGGGCTTTTATGTACTATTTACATAAAATAGAAGAAAACCAGTGAGCGGAGCAGTATAGTCGGACGGGGCCGACCATACGATACCCTACACAACTACCACTGAACTCAAATTTTCTACGGATGTGTATTCCGAACCTGGGCAATATTCCGTGATATTTGCACACTCTAGCCCGATTAGAGGTAAACAGCGCCTCTTCCTCACACTGACATATTTTCCGAATATTACGAGTATTCAGTACAGTTATTGTCCAGATTTCCTTCACCGTGGGTTGTGTTGTTGTAGATCGACTCGAAAATAACACAAAAAATTAAGTTTTCGGTCCACTTCATTCCAAAATTATTATCTGATCATCACCGAAAATTATAGGCGTTGTCCTTGACCATAACTGGAACCTCATGAAACATTTCAAAGCGATCAGCGCTATAGTTCCGCTCTCTAGAGTGATAATGGGTTACTAAATAACATACAAATACGGAGATACCTGTAAATATTTAGGAGTAACTCCCACATCAGAGCACATACAACAATATAATTGGTATTAATTTAAAGGTCAACCACTCCTCTTGGATAAAATATCAACTTTTCGGGTCTATGTCCCTGACACAAAAGTCAGGGTCCATTTGAACCGCTAAATATTGACCGATATTTATCAAAACAGGCATGCTTATTCTTTGGCCCGACCCCCTTCTCCATGAAAACTTCACGATGTTCGGACCATTATTGCGGCCTGTGAAGCGACCAGAAAAACCGACAAAAATTTAGTATTTGGTCCATTTCATCCCCTAAATATTAACCGATCTTTCCCAAAAACAATAGGGGTCTTCATTGGCCAGAACACATCCTACATGCAAAATTTCGTGAAGATTGGTCCATAACTGTGGCCTGTATCGTGTTTACAAATTATAATGGACAGACGGACGGACACACATGTCTAGATCGACTCAGCTAGTCGAGATATGACGATCGGTATACTAAAAGGTGGGTCTAGGACCAATATTTCGCGGCGTTACAAACTTTTGGGGCTGCACAAAGCTATAATACCCTGACAACATAGTTGTGTAGGGTATAAATATATATGGGAGCTATATCTAAATCTGAACCGATTTCCAGGAAACAAATTTCGTGCAAATCGAGAGATAAATAGGGACTTTGGTGCACCATTTACATTCAATCGGACGAAAATATATATGGGAGCTATATCTAAATCTGGACCGATGTTTCCCAGTTTCGATAGGGTTCGCCCTTGGGTCAAGTAAGAGACCAAATTTCATCCTATTCCAAATTTCATCCAAATCGGATCATAAATGCGACCTGTATTTTGTTTACAATTTAACACCAACAGACGGAAATGCATAGATCGACTCAGAAAGTGATTTTGTGCATATTTTCAAAAGGAACTGTGGGTCTATCTCGTTTCCTTTTGCCACACCACAGTGTGGGGAAGGGTATAAAATTCTACGCCTTGATAGTCCTTCTAAAATTATTGTTAAAATGTCTACGCTTTGATAGTCCTTTTAAAAATTATTTTCAAAAAATCTATGCTTTTTAGTCCTTCTAAAAATTATTTTTAAAGAATCTACACCGTGATAGTCGTTCTAAAAACTATTTTTTAAAAATCTAAATCTTGATAGTCCTACTAAATATTATTTTTAAAAATCTGCGCCTTGATAGTCCATCCATTTTTCATCCATCCAAAAAATTATTTTTTAAAAATTTGGATTATGTTGAATTCTTAAAAAAATATTTGTTACCATCCACCCTATTATCCCCTCACATACGAAGACATATACATTGTGTTCTTTCTTTCTCTAGAAAAGAAATTTTTCTTTATTTGTCAAGCTTTCAATGGGAGATGATGATAACAAAACGAAATGCTAAAGCCGAAAAGCTGAAAGGATACACATGCATGGCTTAAATGCAATCCATGGATGAGTATGTGAGTATTGATGTGCATGTGTGTGTGTGCATATAATGGAATGTAAAACAATGTTGTAAGAACAAATTTTTTTGCCATTAGCATACAACGTTGCACTTGCATGCATTTTATATATATATTTTTGTTGATGCAACAAAATGTTGAAAAAAACTATAACAAATGCAAAACAAACACACATACATATCTATATATGCAGATGAATATGTATGGCAATACTCTTGGGTGACATAAATATTTGGTGCCAGTAAAATGGGATGTGGAGAAAAAACCCCAACTTTGTAAGGGTAATATAACATGCAGGGACTACTGAAAGTAGCTGCTAAGATCATGTGGATAGAATTGGATTGCCTTTAGAGCTTAGGGGGCCTATAAATTGTGCAGCCTCATTATCAGTTAACAGTAGAAAAGGTTAAATGTGAATGTATGTAAGCCCTTTATTAGTAAGGATATCATATGATGGGATAAACAAGTGAAAAAGCGTTAAGTTCGGCCGGGCCGAACTTTGGATACCCTCCACCATAGTTATACTGACAGATACATGCAATGAAAATATAGGGAACATACCAAAAAGTGAGCACATTCCGATAATACCGATTTATGTAAACCATTATGTACATTAAATACAAACTTCGGCAATTTTTAATGGGGATTTTTCCTAAAATCTTTATGATCCAAAAAGTGGACTGATATTTATAGCGCATTGTAGAGTATGAAATCTTCAAACTACTGTAATTTAGATTACAAAGTTATATGAGGCTATGCCTATAGAGGGACCAATATTGACTACATAGTGTAGGAAATAGTGAATATTTGGGGATATCATCATATGAGGGCTATGCCTAATTAATGACCGGTATATGCCAATTTTGAACCAAATATTTTAATTGTTTATCTCAATTCTTTCCTTCAGGAGGTATCACTATATTGAGAATATGCCTAAATGTCTGCCGATATATTTCATTATCAGCATGTTTGGTTTTTTTTTATCATAATATCCTTAGAAGGCGGAATGCTTACAACAGATGGCTAAATAGTCTTTGTAGGGTAAAAATTGACTATTCCCCGTAACGACTAATCAACCGCAACACACGGAACAAATCAGTAAACTATTTTAATATAAAAAAGGGGGTTATATGGGGACTACCCCTAAAAAGCGGTGAATATTAATAATTTTTGGTGGGGAGATTTGTTACCATATACGACTACAAACTCAAATTACTAAATTACAGTCAATTAGGTGAAAAAATCCGGTCAAAACCCCCCAAAAACTGGAAATTGGGAGGTACCCTTATATGGGGGCTACCAGAAAAAGTGGACCTATATTTATCATTTTTAGAGGGGAAATTTGGTACCCAATAAGAACCCCATGTACCAAATTTCAGCGAATTCGGTTGGAAACCGCGCTCAAGATCCCCAAAATACCGAATATTGGGGGGTACACTTATATGGGGGCTACCAGAAAAAATTGACCTATATTTATAATTTTTAGTACAAAGATTTGCTACCCAATAAGAACTCAAAGTACCGCATTTCAGCCAATTCGGTGAAAAAATACGGTCAGAACCCCCCAAAAACTGGATATGGGGAGGTACCCTTATATGGGGGCTACCAGAAAAATTGGACCTATATATATAATTTTTAGTAGGGACATTTGGTACCCAATAAGAACCCAATGTACCAAATTTCAGCGAATTCGGTTGAAAAACGCGCTCAAGAACCTCAAAATACCGAAAATTAGGAGGTACCGTTATATGGGGGCTACCAGAAAAAGTGGACCTACACTAATAATTTTTTGTGGAGGCATTTAGTACCCAATAAGAACCCAATGTACCAAATTTCAGCGAATTCGGTTGAAAAACACGCTTAAGAACTTCAAAATACCGAAAAATGGGAGGTACCCTTATATGGGAGCTATGCCTAAACGTGGACCGATATAGCCCATCATCGAACTTGACCTGCCTGCAGACAAAAGACGACTCTATGCAAAATTTTGGGGCTCTATCTCAATTCGTTTAGACGCTAGAGTGATTACAACAGACAGACAGACAGACAGACAGACGGACAGACGGACAGACGGACATGCCTAGATCGTCATAGAATTTTACGCTGATCAAGAATATATATACTTTATAGGGTCGGAAATGATTATTTCGATGCGTTACAAACGGAAAAACAAAACTAATATACCCTCCATACTATGGTGGAGGGTATAAAAAGAGAGTACCTAAGCTTACAGTACGGATAAGGGAATATGAGAAATGGAATTTTTTGGATTTTTTAATTATGGTACTATTTTTTTAAACAAAACTGCCAATTTTTTAAATATTTATTTCAAAAATATATATTTTTTTACTTGAATATTTTTTTCAGTTTTTTTTCCTTTTTTTTTTTTTTTTTGGGTGGGAATGGAAATTTATGCACTGTTGCGGCATTTTTTTAAAGTCATCTTTGGGTGTGTATTTATATTTCATCTTCATCATATTTGTATTTCAATTTATGATCTTTAAGAAGCTACGCCTCAATGCCTGCTTTGTTTTCGCATCTTGTGAATGGTGGGGCCGTCATTCTGTTGTATTCTCTCTGTTTGCGAGTTATCATTGACACTGATGGCGGTCGACGAGTTGGCCGGTCGCTGTTTTATCTTTTGTTTATTAAGTTTTGAATTACCGCAGCGCATTTATTTATTTATTTATTTAATTTTTTGGCCAGTGAAATGAATGCAAATGTTGATGGTAATGAAGTAAATGAAGACGATTGTCTTTTTAAACAAAATTTTGTATTTGTTTTGAATTTAAAATTTTTGAAAAATACAATGTGACTTATACTATTAACAATTTTGAGGATAGAATTTCATTATTTATACATTGAATACGATTAGAAAGAGCAAATTGCTGAGGACGGTTTGAGAATGAAGAATATATGAAGTGCAGATTTTTTTAATAAAATTATTGTTTCGAGGGACTAGCAAGGCGTATTTAAAAAAAAAATCCGAAGAACTATCACGGCGTAGATTTTTTAAAAATATTTTTTTAAAGGATTAGCAAAGCGAAGTTTTTATACCCTACACAACTATGTTGTCGTGGTATTATGGCTTTGTGCAGCCCCAAAAGTTTGTAACGCCGCGAAATATTGGTCCTAGACCCATCTTTAAGTATACCGATCGTCGTATCTCGACTAGCTGCGTCGATCAAGACATGTGTGTCCGTCCGTCTGTCCATTATAATTTGTAAACACGATACAGGCCACAGTTATAGACCAATTTTCACGAAATTTTGCATGTAGGATGGGTTCTGGTCAATGAAGACCCCTATTGTTTTTGGTAAAGATCAGTTAATATTTAGGGGATGAAATGGACTAAATACTTAATTTTTGTCATTTTTTCTGATCGCTTCAGAGACCGAAATTATGTCCCGATCATCGATATTTTATATGGAGTAGAGGATAGGGCCAAAGAATATGCATGCCTGTTTTGATAAAGTTCGGTCAATATTTAGCCGGTCAAATGGACCCTGACTTTTGTGTGAAAAATGACAAAATTTGGTTTCTATAGCGTATAGATTTACCTATGAAGGACATAGACCCGAGAAGTTGATAGTGTATCCAATTGGAGTGGTTGACCTTTAAATTGATACCAATTATATTGTCGTAGGTACTCGAATGCGGGAGTTACACTTAAATATGCTTAAGTATTCAAATATTATTTAGTAACCCATTACCACACTAGAGGGCGAAAATATATCGCTGATCGCTTTAAAATGTTCCGTGAGGTTCCAGGTTTGGTCAAGGTTTTCGATGATGATCAGATAATAATATTGGGATCAAGTGCACCGAAAACATAATTTTAAGCCGAACATCACAACACAAGCCACGGTGAAGGGAATCTGACTTCTAATCGGTCAGAAGGGTGTAAATATCGCGAAATATTGTCCATGCTCAGAATATAGAACCACAGAAAGTAGGATTTTCGTGGAAGTTGTGTAGGGTATCATATGGTCGGTCCCGTCCGACTATACTGCTCCGCTCACTGGTTTTTAAATATTTTTCAGAAGAACTACCAAGTCGTTTTTACATCCTTCACCACACTGTGGTACAGGGTATTATGTCTTTGTGCATATGTTTGTAACAGGCAAAAGGAAACGAGATAGACACATGGTTCCTTTTGAGAATATGCATAGAATCACTTTCTGAGTCGATCTACGCATGTCCGTCCGTCTGTCTGTCCATGTTAAATTGTAAACAAAGTACAGGTCGCATTTATGATCCGAATTGGATGAAATTTGGCACAAGTCACTTATTTGGCCCAAGGACGATTCCTATTGAAATTGAAGAAAATCGGGTCTGAATTAGATATAGCTCCATTTATATCTTTTCGTCCGATTTAAGGTAAATAGGGCACCAATGTCGCTTTATATCTTTCAATTTGCACCAAATTTGGCATAGGATACTGAATTAGGTCGAGAATGATGTGTGCCAAGATAAATATGTAGCCAGATAAATATGTAGCTCCCATATATATTTTCGTCCGATTTTATGTAAATGGTGCACCAATGTCGCTATATATCTTTCGATTTGCACGAAATTTTGCATAGAGTACGGAATTGAGTCTTGAATGATGTGTTCTAAGTTTCGTGAAAATCGGTCCATATTTAGATATAGCTCCCGTATAAAGCTTCGTCCTATTTTATGTAAATGGTGCCGCGAAGTCCCTATATACCTTTCGATTTGCACGAAATTTTGCATAGACTATCGGTTCAGATTTAGATATAGCTCCCATATATAGTTTCGTCCGATTTAAGGTAAATGGGACACCAACATCGATCGATTTCCACGACATTTGGCATAGGGTACTGAAGTAGGTCCACAATGAAGTGTGCTAAGTTTCGTAAAAATCGGTTCAGATTTAGATATAGCTCTCGTATATAATTTCGTCCGATTTTATAAAAATGGTGCACCAAAGTCCCTATATATATATTTCAATTTGCGGGAAATTTTGCATAGTGTACTGAATTGAGTCTGGAATGATGTGTGCTAAGTTTCGTAAAAATCGGCTCAGATTTAGATGATATAGCTCCCGTATATACTTTCGTCCGATTTTATGAAAATGGTGAACCAAAGTCCCTATATATCTTTCGATTTGCACGAAATTTGGTACAGCGTAATGAATGAAGTATAGAATGATGTGTGTTAAGTTTCCTGAAAATTGGTTCAGATTTAGATATAGCTCCCATATATATTTTCGTCCGATTTAATGTAAATGGCCCACCAAAGTCCTTATATATCTTTAGGTTTGCACGAAATTTGGCACAACGTAATGAATTAGGTCTAGAATTATGTTTGTTAAATTTCCTGAAGTCGTTGTAGTCGGTTCAGATTTAGATATAGCTTCTATATCTGATCAAATGAAAAATTTAGTATCGGTTGCAGAATGACATGTTTATGGATCCAATTTCATTGTACTGGTCTTTTAAAAATGCGACGTCTGTTAGGATTCATCATATATCATATATCCTTACTGATTTTTGAACGCCTAGCAAGGCGTAGACTTTGTTAAAATTTTTATAAAATCTACGCAGTGTTGCATTAAAAAGCAATATTTTTAAAACATTCTACTTCTATTTTTTAAATCTACTCATTTCTTTCTGGTAAAAAATATGTTGTTTATAAAATTTACGCATTGTTAACTTCTATAAAAAATGAATATAAAAAAACGGCTGTCGCTTTTAAGTCCCAGAAACAGTTATTTTAAAATTTGACAAATTAACCTTCGTTTTCGCACCTTCCCCAAAATCTTGTTGAAAATATTTTTGCATAAAACCCCAAGCTGTTATTGGTTCCCACAACAACAAAAACATTTCCATCTACGGAATTTCGCATGAAACTATCCTTGGAGCATTAAATGAAATCACATCAAACCAATGTCGTTAGTTTTTTTTTTGCTGTGTTCTTTTTGGTCCTGTTGATATATATAAACTCTCATTCACTTGACCAAGGATAAATGCTAATGGTTGACAAGGACATCGGAGTCTGACTGTGTTTTGGACATGTCACTGTTTGTGACCACAATCAAATAATGATTTATAAACATTGGTTGATTTATTCTATTTCCTTCATTCTCTACATATTTTCTGTTCACAGGAATCATGTTCTTTTAGTCATTTCAACCAAACAACAACTGTGTATGTTTATATATAATTATTTATGTTTTTGGGGAATTTGATTTATTTATGTTGCTATAGGATAGAGCTCTTGTGACACATAGATGCTCTATTGGCTTGATTTATTTCTATTCTCCAAAAGCAAGACATTTCGATTTTTTTCTGTATCACCTCCTACTTCGTGACACCATGAATTGGAATATGACACCCAATTGATCTGTTTAAGTAGATTGTGGGGGATATAATGAAGAGAGGTATTGGTGAATGAATATTTCTTCTAAGGGAAGCTAATGTGGTATACCCACAGAAATATTTGACAGGAGGTCACTTGGGAATGAGATATTACAAAAATTGATTTGCCAAAGGTCACACACAGCTATGTTTCCATGCCGTAATCTACAGTATGTCACTAAGGACAATTTGTGCTCACACCTGTACAGAGTTCATTATTAGCATTTTTTTAATAATTTGACGGTAGAATTGATTTAATGACTCACCTTATACGCATCCGGTATATTGACAGGTTCGCCACTTTCAGCAACATGACCAGCAATGCCAGTACCCCAGGCAATTTGTACCTCATCCTGTTGTTCCATTTCTTCAACGGTGCTACGCGGGCAAACATCGAACAGTTTCGATACCAAGCATCTGGAAATAATTCAAAATACAAAACATTTTATTAGAGGTTATTAACATATTCTTAGAGCTTCGATCAGAAATCCTTAATAATCCCTGAAAAATATCCTTAAAAAATCCACGGCTTGCAAAAATATTCTTAAAAAAAATTCCCGCCTATTCTAGGTCTTTAAAAAAATCCCCTCCTTTTTCTTTAAAAAATCTACACCTCTTCAGGGCTTTAAAAAATCAACGCCTCTTGTAGACCTTGAAAAAATATTTTTTTTAAAAAATCCACTCATCTTCTAGACCTTGAAAAATATTGTTTAAAAATCCACACCATTTCTAAATAATCCACGCCTCATCAAGGCCTTGAAAATTAATCTTTAAAAACTCTTCTGGGTCTTGAAAAAATATTCTTTAAATAATCCACGCCTCTTCTAGGCCTAGAAAAATAAATCTTTAAAAACTCTTCTGTGTATTGAAAAAATATTCTTTAAATAATCCACGCCTCTTCTAGGCCTTGAAAAATTAATCTTTAAAAACTCTTCTGGGTATTGAAAAAATATTCTTTAAATAATCCACGCCTCTTCTAGGCATTGAAATATGAATATTCCCTTAAAATTACCCACGCCTATTCTGGGTGTTGAAAAAATAATCTTTAAAAAAATCCACTCCTCTTCTAGACATTGAAAAAAATAATCTTTAAGAAATCCACGCCATTTCTAAGCATTGGTAAAATATTCTTTAGGTCTTGAAAAAAATATTCTTTAAAAAATCCACGCCTCGTTTAGACCTTGTAAAAATATTCTTTAAAAAATTCACGCCTCATATAGGCCTTGAAAAAATATTATTTAAAAAATTCACGCCTCATATAGGCCTTGAAAAAATATTCTTTGAAAAATCTCCGCCTCATAAAGGCCTTGAAAAAAAATTCTTTAAAAAATCCACGCCTCATATAGACCTTGAAAAAATATTCTATAAGAAATCCACGCCTCATATAGGCCTTGAAAAATATTCTTTAAAAAATCCACGCCTCATATAGGACTTTAAAAAATATTCTTTAAAAAATCCACGCCTCATATAGGCCTTGAAAAAATATTCTTTAAAAAATCCACGCCTCATATAGGCCTTGAAAAATATTTTTTAAAAAGTCCACACCTCATATAGGCCTAAAAATATTCTTTAAAAAGTCCACCCTTAGTTAGGCCTTGAAAAATATTCTTTAAAAAATCCACGCCTCAGTTAGGCCTTGAAAAAATATTCTTTAAAAAATCCACGCCTCAGTTAGGCCTTGAAAAAATATTCTTTAAAAAATCCACGCCTCTTATACGAAATGAAAAAAATATTCTTTAAAAAATCCAGCCTCTTGTGGGCCATGAAAAAATATTCTCTAAAAATCCCCGCCTGTGTTAAGGGCCCCATACACTATAAATCATGCCGTCATGCCGATAAACCCTTTGTGTATATGTGAGATTGACTAGTGTATGGCAAACTTTTCAATCACAATTCCAAAAAATCGATTTTTGTCCCAAAAACTGCATTTTGAGTCGTAAATTCAGTTGTTTTTTATAAAAAATCGCAGCTTGTTTTGGTCCTTGAAAAACTTTTATGTTGCATTTGAATCCACGCATTGTTCGTGAATTTGTAAATTATTTCTTGAAGAAATTCAGACACACCTGAGCCATCTTATGGTTTCCCCACATGATTCCAGTTTTCCATGTCAGCATAATAATTTTTGTTGTTAATGTTCACATATCTCTCTCTCGGTTTTCATAGCTTTTCACACCCCAGAAGACTGCTATACCAGCATTTGCTAATTAATCACGTGACTGGCCTTGACACTTAAGAACAAAAGTCGTTTCTGAATTCATACATAAGGAACAAGAAGAAGCAGAAAAAATTAAAACCCAGAAGTAGAACATTATGTTCATGTTCTTTCTCGATGTATGTGCTATGCGAGTAGTGGTAGTAGTTTTTCTTTCATTTCCTTCCTTTATTTGCTGACAACATCATAGCCTGCGGTTTAAAACATGAAAATTTATTGGTCGGAATTTAAGGCAGGCAGTCGGTTAGTTGTTGATGTTGTTATTGCGCTACTGGCTTAGAAAAATAAATGGTTGTGTGATGCTGCTGTTATGTTCCAAAGTGTTTTTCATGCCATAAGCATTTTTCGTGGAAAATGAAAATAAATTTTATATAAATATTTAATAAGCTGGCCCAATATTGAATTGAATGAGCAGTCATTAATAAATTATAGACGTTGAGTGGAAATAAATATAGTTTATTAAATATTTTATGTATTGAGATAAATTGCGTAAAATATTAGGCCCTGAAAGAATTTTCTTAAAAAATCCACACCTCAAATAGGCCTTGAAAAAATTTCTTTAAAAAATCCACACCTCGAATAGACCTTGAAAACAATTCTTTAAAAAATCCACACAAAAAATAGGCCTTGAAAAAATTTCCTTAAAAAATATTCTTTAATAAATCCACGCCTTGTTGAGGCCATGAAAAAATATTCTTTAATAAACCCACGCCTCTTCTAGGCCTTGAAAAAATATTCTTTAATATACCCACGCCTCTTCTAGGCCTTGAAAAAATTTCCTTAAAAAATATTCTTTAATAAATCCACGCCTTGTTGAGGCCATGAAAAAATATTCTTTAATAAACCCACGCCTCTTCTAGGCCTTGAAAAAATATTCTTTAATATACCCACGCCTCTTCTAGGCCTTGAAAAAATATTCTTTAATAAATCCACGCCTTGTTGAGGCCATGAAAAAAATATTCTTTAATAAATCCACGCCTTGTTGAGGCCATGAAAAAATATTCTTTAATAAACCCACGCCTCTTCTAGGCCTTGAAAAAATATTCTTTAATATACCCACGCCTCTTCTAGGCCTTGAAAAAATATTCTTTAATATACCCACGCCTCTTCTAGGCCTTGAAAAAATATTCTTTAATAAATCCACGCCTTGTTGAGGCCATGAAAAAAAAATTCTTTAATAAATCCACGCCTTGTTGAGGCCATGAAAAAAATATTCTTTAATAAATCCACGCCTTGTTGAGGCCATGAAAAACAAATTCTTTAATAAATCCACGCCTTGTTGAGGCAATGAAAAAAATATTCTTTAATAAATCCACGCCTTGTTGAGGCCATGAAAAAAAAAATTCTTTAATAAATCCACGCCTTGTTGAGGCAATGAAAAAAATATTCTTTAATAAATCCACGCCTTGTTGAGGCCATGAAAAAAAAAAATTCTTTAATAAATCCACGCCTTGTTGAGGCAATGAAAAAAATATTCTTTAATAAATCCACGCCTTTGTAAATCCCCCTCCAATTTGTATTCACACCAACAAATTCCAAACTATAATTTCGTGCCTTTTCTTGTTCATTTCCCCGTCTCTTTTTCCTAGCCATAAAACTATTCTATTAACTTAATGTACAATATTTGGGCCAAGTTAATTTCCACTTTTCTGCTAAGTCATAATGACAACTGTGAAGAAAAAGAAAACTATTTCCCCCAAAAAATTAGTTTGCTTTTATTTCGAATATTACCATCAGCCACCAAAAGAAAAAACTTCCCCATTCATTTAATGTTCATTTAACTTTTTCATTTTATTTATTTTTTTCCAAAATAATAGAAAATTATACGCGAAGACAATTGTGTGTGTGTTTTTTTTTCAAATTTTGCAATTCTGCTGTACCACAAAATCATGGTGGAAGATATCATTGTCGTAGCTAAATTAATCCCATGGCGGGTGGTAGTTCAATTTGCTTCAGAGATGTGCAATTTTTAGGGGATAGAATGACTCAGAAGAGTGTAGGAAAGAGGTTTAGGGGGGTCAATTTTTTACCATCCACCCAAGGAACCCCTCCATATTTATGAGCACCGAAATTACCAAAACTGATGAAATTTTTCGTTTATTGTCAAAGTTATATTAGAACAATGACAATTTTTTTTCACGTGCTAGTGGTATTCTTCTCCCTCCCTTGTTTCGTGATACTATTTGCATAATGCAACTGTTATTGAGTTGCTGACATTTTGAATTTTCTCATCAATTCCACTTTTTTATATTCTCTACATTTTTATTTCTTGTTCCAGTTGGCAGTGAACTTGAGGAAAGTAATATCAAGATTTATAATTTTTTTGGCATCAGCTTTCTTTTGGTGGCCTTAAATTGAATTTTTTTAATATGTGCTATTTTTATCTTTGCAATATTCAAATAGAATATTTTTCAAGAACCAACAAAGGCTTGGATTTTTAAAGATAATTTTTATAATGACAAAGTACAGGTGAGGATTTTTTCAAGGCCTAGAAGAGGCGTGGATTTTTTATAGAATAAATGGGTAGTGGATTTTTTCAAGGCCTAACTGAGGCGTGGATTTTTTAAAGAATATTTTTTCAAGGCCTAACTGAGGCGTGGATTTTTTAAAGAATATTTTTTCAAGGCCTAACTGAGGCGAGGATTTTTTAAAGAATATTTTTTCAAGGCCTAACTGAGGCGTGGATTTTTTAAAGAATATTTTTTCAAGGCCTAACTGAGGCGTGGATTTTTTAAAGTATATTTTTCAAGGCCTAACTGAGGCGTGGATTTTTTAAAGAATATTTTTTCAAGGCCTAACTGAGGCGTGGATTTTTTAAAGAATATTTTTTCAAGGCCTAACTGAGGCGTGGATTTTTTAAAGAATATTTTTTCAAGGCCTAACTGAGGCGTGGATTTTTTAAAGAATATTTTTTCAAGGCCTAACTGAGGCGTGGATTTTTTAAAGAATATTTTTAAGGACTATCAGAGGCGTGGATTTTTTAAAGAATATTTTTAAGGACTATCAGAGGAGTGGATTTTTTAAAGAATATTTTTAAGGACTATCAGAGGAGTGGATTTTTTAAAGAATGTTTTTAAGGACTATCAGAGGCGTGGATTTTTTAAAGAATATTTGTAAGGACTATCAGAGGAGTGGATTTTTTTAAAGAATATTTTTAAGGACTATCAGAGGCGTGGATTTTTTAAAGAATATTTTTAAGGACTATCAGAGGAGTGGATTTTTTTAAAGAATATTTTTAAGGACTATCAGAGGCGTGGATTTTTTAAAGAATATTTTTAAGGACTATCAGAGGAGTGGATTTTTTTAAAGAATATTTTTAAGGACTATCAGAGGCGTGGATTTTTTAAAGAATATTTTTAAGGACTATCAGAGGAGTGGATTTTTTTAAAGAATATTTTTAAGGACTATCAGAGGAGTGGATTTTTTAAGGAATATTTTTCAAGGCCTAATTCCCATAAAAGTGAATTTGAATTTTTATTGCATTAAATCATAGGTTCAACTATCTAGTTAAATTTTATTTCATCTCAAATTATTCCTTTGCTTTTTATTTTTCACTAAAAAAAATTAAGACTATGTAAATATGCCATTCAATATCGCCACTTGTTCTTCTACTGGTCACGTTAAGATTTATTGATGCTATACAGAGATTCACAAACACGTACCACCACCAGCAAATTTAATTCAACTTCTTCGTTTAATAAAATACCAGCCATTAGAAGTATTATTGTCTGCCAATAAATTATTGACCAAAGAAGCGACCACCACATTTGCCCCTGCATAATTTATGAATGCTGCAGAGATTTCATTTCGTACTAATGTACGCTATTGGGGACTGCTAATAACAAAATGAAAAAAAAACAATATTGGTCATGTTTAATGTTAAATCATAATATGACTCCAAGGAACATTTTACACACGTTCGAATACAGAACACACACAAGCACTCATGTACTCTAAAACAGACATCTCTCTCTTGATAGGTTGATCATAATATTTGAACAATGAACAAGAAAGAAAGTCATGTCTGTCTCGAACACACGTACACAATTTTTCATGTTATGAATGTAGATGTTTGTTGGATTTTTTTTCATTTTTTATTACCATTGGTCTTCATTCATTTGTTCCAAATGAGGGAACCAGCAGCTACATGACCCAATATATTAGAGATTCGACTACATATTGTTTGATTTCAATTGGGAATATGTACATCCACATCCACACATTTTTTATTTTGAGTTGGTTTTATTGTTGTTTCTCCCTACTTAATGAGAATACATGGATCTAACATGTTTTCCATGTTTGCTAAGAATATGTCCGGCACACATGTATGCATGCAGGCAGGATGAGAGCCATAGAGGAGAACTTCGAATGAGAAAATTTAAAATATTTTTAAGAAGAAAAATATTTTTGTTTGGCGCTTTAAATTATTTCGGCTAGTATTGATACTTAAAACCTATTGTTAAAAAAAAGAAACATGACTGGGAAACTAGTTTTGTTTAAATTGTGACTTATAAAACACTCTTCGAAAAGTATTCTTTAAAATATTAAAGGGGTGAATATTGAAAAAACTATGTTTGGGTTTTTCGATAAAAAATATTCTTTTAACAATTCCACTCTTATCGTGGTCCATGAACAATTAATCATTAAAAAATCCACTCTTAATGGTCAATGAAAAACATTCATTAAAAAGTCCAAACCTGTGTTGGCCCTCAATAATAAAATTGTATAATCCACATTATTTATAGTCATACAGTATAGTATGACGGAGCCGACCATTGAGCTATAAATTTCTGCGGATCTATATTATTATTATGGTCAAGGCATCGTCCTTGTAAAGGTCAACCACAACTCTTGGATATGATAATCAACTTATCCGATCTCTGTTCTTCTGGGGTAGACATATAAACCATAGAAAGCTATTTTTTCATTTTCACACAAAAGTCTTGGTTTATTTGACTACTAAGTATATTCCTCGGTCAGATCCTTTTGGTTCTCAAATGGTGGCACAAATATTCCTACCAAAAATTATCAATATTGGTCCAAATTTTAGGGTCAAATCTTTTTCGGTATTGAGTGGATTTGGCCGAATTGGATAATTTTATCGTTATGAAATCAAATTAATTATGCGTTGTTCAATTCTGACTCCTCTGTATCCAAATTCAACAAGGCTGGGACCTGTATAGGATGCTTCTACGGAGAATTTGTAGGCAGGTGAGTGGGCTTAGCTGACCAGTTGAAAAAATGCAACGGCTCATGTGGTCCTAGTCCACATACTGGACATGTGTTAGGTAGGATTTGAAGATATGAAATCGAATTTATTATGTGTTGTATTCAAATTCAAGAAATATGGGACATGTATAGGATGTTTCCATGGATAATTCGCGGACAGGTGAGTGGGTTTTACTGACCAGTTGACCAAAAATGCAATGGCTCATGTGGTCCTAGTCCACTACTAAACATGCCAAATTATGATGATGTTGCATCATTCTGATCTTAGCAGTGCTTAGAATACTGGTAACTTTATTCTGCTTCTCATCTACTGCAATGGATGGTGGATTGTCTCCGCATATAGCATTTATACGGTATTGTTCTACTGCCTCGGCGGCTGCATGTGTATGAATGCTACTCAGGCTTCTATTGACAATGGTTCATTTTCTCAGTACGGCATTCTGGCAGATCTGTATATTCTTCTTTTGCGTATTGCTTACATCCGCACACTAAACTAGGGACACATGGTTATGTGATTATCTGACCGGCCGATTGCAAATGGCAATGGTAGTGGAACGATGACGATTTTCAAAAATTCCTCCTGTCTGAAATCTTGACAATTCCTATGGTTTAGGAAAGTATGGCGTTCAGATATGTGAAGTGGTATATTAACGGAGATAATAGGGAGGTGGTCTGATACGACGATTAGTCAGACCTGGGACCATTATGGTGAAATCTGACGAACCTTGATAATCTGTCTTATTATTTTGGAGGCATCCTTACTCACCGTGCAATTAATGCTGTCCGAACAATTTGATGATATCAATTTGCTCGCTGCACCCCTCTGGCCTTATGCTACATGACTCATGATGGTTATTGAAACCCCCAGTACCATGTGGTAATTACTCAGTGGACTAAAATCTAGTAAATTACGAGGTGTACAGTTGCATTATGTGTCTCACTATGTGTCTCAATATATATGTGGCTCACTAGAGTCTAGGTCAAGCGAGATAAGTCCGTACTGGACTGAGTTGTGAAATACGAATGCTTCGTACAAGAAGCCTTCGCTTCTTGTACGATTCTTCCGCCCAACGATGTAACTATCGCAACGCTGTAAACTAAAATTCTCGTATAGATTGGTTTCTGGATCGCAGCGACCATAATACATCTTCGACTCATAAACTCCACAATTTCGCTGATCTTGTTGCGAAAACCCTCACAGTTAAATAGCAAAAACGATGTATTGTCGAGGCGTTAAAGAGCAATATGTGGTGTTAAGTGATGTGTATATTGCCGTTGGCGAAACTGTGGGGGTTTATTTCAACGACGACGATGACTGGGAGACACGCAGTAGTCCTGTATCCGGGTTAATTTAGAACAACAATACATCCACTGAATATTACCGAGAGGGTCTGTGATGAATGCTGTTCTGACAGACACAACAGGACGATATTCTGGGGGTTTTCTCTATCCCGCCAAAAGTATTCTCCTGGTAGGGATTTACCATGGCGGGTATTAGGTATTTTGATGTCCACATAATGGTTAAGGAAATAAATAGTTCGGCCCGGCCTTACTTAACAACATTTTTACTTTACTTATTTAATTTATAAAGATAATATTGATTTAGAACAGCTTCGAGAGGTTATTAAACTTAATAGTCAAAATTCGACTAATTATGTCCCAGAAAAGTTATTTTCGATTTGATCTACTATAACCAAAACTCTTGCATTAAAAACAATCGAACCATAAAAGTGAGGTTCATATTTGTTATAAATATACCAAATTTAATAGTAGAATAAAATAAGTTAACGTACAAAACCATTACCAAAAAGTCAATGTGCTACCAATGGTGACTACTATCACATATCATAGTCAATAAAATCGAAGCTGTCACATTAAGTATATTATTTATAAACATACAGACGGCATACTGGCATTTTATGTTTTCGTAAATGTTCTATATAAATATGTATAAATGTTTGTGTACTTACTTCTTGGGACCATCGGCACTGCCACTGCAACGACCTTGTACCAAAAACAATGAACCCCGATCGGCATTCAGCAATATTGAGACATTTTGCAGAATCTTATGGCATAAGCTGCGAACTTCCAATTCATTGCAGATGTCCTTTACCTACAAATGGGTGAAGTGGGGGTGAGGGCGAACATAACATCAGACATATCGTTGTTGTACGACAATGACCAGCAAACAACATTACGAGAACAATTGTCGTTGGCCAAAGACATCAAATGACACCATTTGGAACGCATCAATGGACATTATCCACACAATCATGTGCAGTGATGTTGTTGTAAAAGTTGTTTTTGTTGTAGCATGTTGTCGAGGTTTCCAAGAGAATGAGAAATAAAGAGTATGGACATTATTTTCCACCATTGTTCGTTGTAAATAAAATGACAGCATCATTAGCATTGACATCGTCAGATATATACATGTGGGAGTGTGTGTGTGAGTACATGAAGGATATTGTCCAGTTGTTTGGTTGTAGTTGTAATGGCATCGATGTATGTATGACCATAGGAAATACGCATATATTCCAAGGAATATCAGAAATATCCAGAAAAACATCCATTCATTCAGCGCGAGAGTTGGTGGTGGAGGAAATGCAAAGAAAAAGAAGAAAATAACAACAGTGATATTATTAACTGATACCATGACAATACGTATGTGTGTATGTATTGTGTTATAGTATACATCCATATAATTAATGTATTTTATAGACAATAATTACAGAATAATTGCTATTGTTCTTTTTTTCCTATAATACGACGCAGAGCATTAATTATGATAAACTGATGCAATGGTGCGTATGATTGATGTTAATTAAGTGATTTATTATGTTACGTATACGTCAGTGGTATTGGAGACAGAAAGGAAGGTCATATGCGAACAAATGATGACAAAAGGATGTTAAAACCAGTAAAGAAAGTAGTAAAGTCGGACTGGGCCGACTATATAATACCCTTCACCACATTGGGTATATTCTACATATGTATCCTAAAAGACGTCGCCTTTTTGAAGGAATTTTGACATGAAATTGAACGAACTTAAATATGTAATTTTTATCTATATCTAAACCGACTAACACCAATCCCTATACATGTCATTCTGCAACCTATGATACATTTTTTAAATCGATTTAAAGCAAACATGCCAGATGCTATTCGGTATGCTGCTCTGTTTAAAATTTAATCTAAATCAGACACCCATTGATTATTTAGTGTACAATTAACATGAATAAGTCTTAATTATATATGGCGGCTATTCTATATCTGAACCGATTTTAAGGAATCTGGGCAGAGATTAATTTATATTAACTTCAGTACGTTGTGTCAAACGGACTAGCTATGGATCTTTAGTGCAACAGGAGGAGGTGTACACATCATTCTAGACTTAGGTCAGTAAGCTATACCAAAATCCGTGCAAATCGAGAGATATATAGGGACTTTGGTGCACCAATTACCTTAAATCGGACGAAACTATATATATATAAATCTGAACCGATTTTCATGAAACTTAGCACACATCATTCTAGGCTTAATTAAGTACGCTATGCCAAAATTCGTGCAATTCGAATGATTTTCAGGGACTTTTGTGCACCATTTACCTAAAATAAGGCGATACTTTATATGGGAGCTATATCTAAATCTGAACCGATTTTCAGGAAACTTATCATACGTCATTCTAAATTTAATTCAAAAAGCTATGCCAAAATTGGTGCAAATCGGAAGATATATAGGGACTTTGGTGCACCATTTACATTAAATCGGACGAAAATATATATGGGAGATATATCTAAATCTGCATCGATTTTCAGGAAACTTAGCACGCATCATTCTAGACCTAATTCAGTAGGCTATGCAAAATTTCGTGCAAATCGAAAGATATATATGGACTTTGGTATACCATTTACATTAAATCGGACGAAAATATATATTTGCGAGCTATATCTATATCTGGACCGATTTTCACGAAACTTAGCACACATCATTCTAGACTCAATTCAGTACGCTATGCCAAAATTCTTGCCAATCAAAAGATTTTTTGTGGCTTTGGTGCACCGTTTACCTAAAATCGGACGAAAATATATATGGAATCTACATCTAAATCTGAACCGATTTTCACGAAACTTGGCACACATCCCTATAGGCTCAATTCAGTACGCTATGCACAATTTCGTGCAAATCAAAAGATCCATAGGGACTTTGTTGCTCCATTTACATTAAATCGGACGAAAATATATGGGTTCTATATCTAAATCTGAAGCGATTTCCACGAAACTTGGTACACATCACTGCAGGCTCAATTCAGAACGTTATGCTAAATTTTGTGCAAATCGAATGATATATAGGGACTTTGGTGCACCATTCACATAAAATCGGACGAAACTATATACGGAAGCTATATCCAAATCTAAACCGATTTTCACGAAACTTAGCACACATCATTCTGGACCTAATTCAGTACCCTTTGCAAAATGTTGTGCAAATCGAAAGATATGTAGCCGACATTGGTGCCCCATTTACCTTAAGTCGGACGAAAATATATATGGGATCTATATAGCCTTGCTAGTCCTTCCAAAAAATTCTTTTTAAAAATCTACGCCTTGCTAGTCCCTCCAAAAAATTCTTTTTAAAAATCTACGCCATGCTAGTCCCTCCAAAAAATTCTTTTTAAAAATCTACGCCATGCTAGTCCTTCCAAAAAATTCTTTTTAAAAATCTACGCCTTGCTAGTCCCTCCAAAAAATTCTTTTTAAAAATCTACGCCATGCTAGTCCTTCCAAAAAATTCTTTTTAAAAATCTACGCCTTGCTAGTCCCTCCAAAAAATTCTTTTAAAAATCTACGCCATGCTAGTCCTTCCATAAAATTCTTTTTAAAAATCTACGCCTTGCTAGTCCTTCCAAAAAATTCTTTTGAAATCTACGCCTTGCTAGTCCTTCCAAAAAATTCTTTTGAAATCTACGCCTTGCTAGTCCTTCCAAAAAATTCTTTTTAAAAATCTACGCCTTGCTAGTCCTTCCAAAAAATTATTTTTAAAAATCTACGCCTTGTTAGTCCTTTCCAAAAAATTATTTTTAAAAATCTACGCCTTGCTAGTCCTTCCAAAAAATTCTTTTTAAAAATCTACGCCTTGCTAGTCCTTCCAAAAAAATCTTTTTAAAAACCTACGCCTTGCTAGTCCTTCCAAAAAATTCTTTTTAAAAATCTACGCCTTGCTAGTCCTTCCAAAAAATTATTTTTAAAAATCTACGCCTTGCTAGTCCTTCCAAAAAATTCTTTTTAAAAATTCTTTTTAAAAATCTACGCCTTGCTAGTCCTTCCAAAAAATTATTTTTAAAAATCTTGATAATCCTTTAAAAAAATATCCCCTCTTCCCTCAATTGTTTCCATCTTATTAGACAATACCTTACCAGTTCAAATATTAACTCCTTCTCGTCCAACTGTTTCAGTTCATTGCGGGACAGCCGCTGCGGTCGATAATGATTATGATGGTGATGATGATGTCCCGTCTGCGGATAATAATGATTATTATGGCCAGAATTATTTTGGCCCACGCCACTGGAACATCCACCGCTACCAAGGCCATTGCCACCCGCCGAACCGCTTGCATTACCACCACTCGATGACAGTAAGCTGTTGTTACCCATACTGCCGTTACTGTTATTTGTACTCGTGCCAGATGTTGTGGCCATGGAACAATCATTTGTTGTCCCTATACTCAGGAAGGTGGGAGTGCCATCGATAGTATTGACGATAGGTTTTAACAGACCGCCACGTTCAAATTCATGTGCAGATATTTTTCTAAAAATAGAACAGAGAAATAGAGAATGAGAGAGAGAATTTTAAAATCAGAAAAGTTGTAACAACAATAGACTAAAAAAAAGGAAATTGAAAAAGTATGTTTGGTGTAATAGAAAACAAGAATGATACGAATAATCAGATCAGAATTTTGGCATTGTGTGCAGGAAAATATGAAGGATAATGGTGTGGTGGTAAAATGTGACAGGATGCTTTTTATATTTAAAAAAATATATAAATTTTGAACCGTATCCACTACCCAAGATATTTTCAAATCCTTGAACTATAAAGACTGTGAGTCTTTATTATCAAGGGCGCTGTACCAAAACTTGGGACGATATATAAATTTTCAAGACCCAACATCCGTAGAGTTTTAGCAATCTATGGGTAAAATTTCAAAGTTCTTTTACAAAATATTTCTCTATGGTGATTTCAACAGACAGGCTGACGAAAATGGCTCTTTCGATATGGTGGGGATAATAAAAACAATAAATTCGGAAAGAGGTCCACATGGGCTCAATATTTAGTCTGCTTGTATTTTAAATTAAATACTTTTTAATTCGGCTACTCCTTTTTTATTTTCCCCTTACTTAAAGGATATATTGTTTCACATTACTGTATTAAAAATATATCCCTACAAAAATCAGGATGTAAGAAAACAGAAAATCTTTTTTGTCACCAAAAAAAAAAAACAACAAAAATCTCTACATTTACTTTTTCTAAATACATTACAAACAAAAAGAAAAAAAAATAGAATAGAATCACAACAAAAAATGTTTTGGCATTAAAATGGATTTCATAGAAAGTAAAAATAAATTGCCATATCTTTGCTGAAAGGAAATAAAATGAGAAGAAAAAAATAAAAAGGATTATACTGACCAGGGAGAAATAAAAACGAACCAACTTCAAATAAAGAAAATTTGTAACATCCTTACAAATAGAGTGTCATATTATGTGGCATTTGCTTTATGCTTTTATGTTTTGGTAGAAAATTGAGTTTTTTAAAAAAGGACGAAATAAATAAAAGAGCTTCGCACCCATTTATAAGATAACAATCGAGGACATTTTAAAGAAATTTCACAGGAGGGGGTTTTAGAGAAAAAGATAACATTTCATTTTAAAAAGAAAATTAATTTTCAAGGAATGTACTTCGGGGAAAAATTTAACAAGAAAAATAAAAATAAATTGATTCAAGTAATAAATTGTGACTTCCTGGAAATTAATATTAAAAATTCTTTACAGATTTTGAGAAATATGTACATTGATAGTCCCTCAATACGATTGCTAGTAAAAATAATAATTTTTTAAACTGCAAGTTTTAAAATATTTGCACTCGGATAGTACTCAAAATATTTCTACAATTCTACGCTTTGATATTCAATAACAAATATTTTCAAAAAATCTTCGCTTTGATAGAAAAATTAATCATTTGATGGTCTTCCAAACAATATATATTTTTTTTTAATAACTACGAATTGATGAAAAAATCGACAAAAATCAAAATATCAAAAAAAAATATTTTTAAAAAATCACCTTAAATATAAATCACCTAAAAAAAGGTCCTCCAAAAAATTGTTTTTAAACCAGTAAGGAGAGTTCAAAAGTCGGACGGGTTGACTATATGATACTCTTCACCACTTTGAGTACGTACAAGAATAGACAAAGCATCTTTGGGGTAACATTGAAATGGAACCAGACGAAATTAACCGTGTGAAGACATAGATATTTGAACTATATTAAAACAACACATACACATGCCATTCTGAAATTTATAAAAAATTGAATGTCAATATTTGTATGAAAAATTGACGTATTTGGGCAAGCATTTTATAAAAATCAACCCTTTAAAAAATCATTCAATTTATCATGGATATCTAAAAACAATGATAATGGTAAAGCAAAAATGTGCTTCATAGAATTATTGGTTTTAGAATTAGAATTTACAAATGTCTGTCTGTCATTCTAGCTAGCTGGTAAGCACGATAACTCTAGAAGGGAGTAACCGGTTTCATCCAAACTATACACATTATAATATTTTTTTCAAACTTCGTTTAAGTTCGAAGATGAAGAAAACCGGTCCACTCCTTCTAGTAACTACCCCACAAAATGGTCAAAATTGTGCAAAAAAATTAATTCTATAATATCATGCGAACGGACTATCCGATTTTAACCAAACCTTGTACAACCTATAATCTTTACCAAGCCTAGATCATGTCCGAAGATGGGATCCTTCGGCCCACTTCTTGTGGGACTTCCCTAACAAAGGTTCAAAATTTCAATATTTACAAAATTCAATATTGGGCGAATGAAATGCCCGATTTGAAGCAAACCATTTACCTTTACCAAACTTAGATCAAGTACGCAGATGGGACCCATTAGTCCACTCCTTCTGCAATGTTTGAAGCAAATCACACACATTAATTTTGAAGGCCTTTAAAAAAATATTTATACTCTAATGAAATTATGTATATCAAAAAATGTCGACCCTTGGCTAAAATATTAGAATGTTTAGATCAAAGCAGAAATTCTACACGGTTGATGTCTAATTAACAAATTTGAAAAATTTGACTCTATGAGGGGATGGTACCAGAAGGAGTGGAACGATATTGCCCATCTACAAACTTGATCACAGTCACTTCGTAATGCTAGAATGGAGTCAATTCGGTTGGAAAATGCGCATACATATTAAATGGACACATTTCAAATAACGAAAATTAAGGGTATAAAAAACTTTAAGTTTTATACGAAGGATGAGAACAAAAGATTTACAATTACATAAAATTTGATTGAAAATGTGTTTAAAATCCCAATCATACCTAATAGTTAGAGACCGTTATATGAACGCTACCCCAAAACTTTAGCCAATAATTAAACTTTGAATAAGGGCCTATACTACTTAAAGAAAATCTACATTTGGGAGGTATAATTGTAGGCAACTTAATTATTTTCCACCTAATTAGAAATATTAAATTTTAGTCAGTTCGGTTGACAGCGTGCCCAAAATCCTCAAAATACTGAATAATGGGGAAATCGTCATAAGGGCGCTACTCCGAATCGTAGGGCAATATTGAGCATTTGCCGTTATTTCTAGGCAATCATAATCCAGTATTTAAATTATATTTACGTATTGATTGTTCTTTTAAAAATATTTCTTTAAATCTTCGCCAAATTGTATTTTAATTCATTTTTTGAAAAGTTTTCTTCATTCCTCAACTACTTACAGCCTGTTTTTGTAAAATTCGAAACGAAACGATTCGAACGAATTACTACCAAAACTTTATTTATGTACAAAAATTTTTCTTGATTCAAAACAAAAATAAATGACATATTTTTTAAAAACCAAGGAGTTTGGTCGTAAGTCACTCGAATTCGTTCGTTTAGAATTTTACAAAAACAGGCTGTTAATTGTTTTTCAAATTCACCAAAAATAAATTCAAAAGAGTTAGTTCCATATTGTAACCTAATCATTGTACATGATAATCAGGAATACATGGAATCCCAGAAAATTTTCCAAATCTATCACAGAGCAAACAATAGCATTGAAGGAATCATATCATAGCAAGCCAATCATCATAATGCCCATTCAATTGCATTTTAAAATAGTTTCAAAGAACCAGAACGTAAGAAAAATTGAAAACTTAATTTAGAACAAAGCAATCACACAAAATTCCAAAAAATCGCCCAAAGAAATTTAACCAAAAAAAAAAAAAAAAAAAACTAATACACAATTGAGCCATCATCATCAGCATTGGTTAGTAGTGGCAGCAGGAACATCATCACCATTGAGCATAAATGATGCTATAACAACCACTGTAGGATAGATATTATACCTTCTTTGGTATCAAAGACTTGACCGTTCCATGTACATTCCATTGTATCCAGCAAATGGAGTATTTGTTTGTTTGCTGGTACTGACATTTGAAAACAAACAAACAAAACTAAAACTCTATGAAATTCTCTTTCCGGAGAATTATTGTGTGTGTGTAGTTTTTCTTTGCAGAGGAAGTATATTGGTTTTAGTTGCGTGTTGTGGTTTTTCGTTTTGATTCAGTGGTCAATGTTTAAAAAATTGTAACATGATTGTGTGGTACAGAACCACATATCAGCATTTGAAAATCATTAGACCAACAATTATTGCAAACATTTAACTGGGAAACATAACTACAATTTTGGTGAACAATAAAATGTTTTATTATATTTAATATTTATTTATTATAATTATAATTATTATTTTTTTTTTTTTTGGAAAACAATCATGGAACGTTGGGATGGTATTCCCTTCTGTAGTTGCGGTGATATTACTACAGAAGACAAACGTACACGGACTTCAACGCCAAACGTGAGTATACTTTACGAGATTTAACATTATTACTTCGTAGATTTACAAAAAGGAATATCGGGCGACTAATGTAAAAAGGTGTAACGATATAACCCCTCAGTAAATCACCTTTATATACACATAACCATATAAACATATGTGTTTCGTGCTAGTTTTATATATATTTTATGTTTCATTTTCATTGGCAAGATAAACATAAAAAAACCATTGAATTTATCGCACTCACACACACACAAACATCTTCCCATAAATGCCACAAGCCAACATTACCACTACCACTATCACACTCACAAACACATATGCATATCCCTTTTATAGAAAGTAAACCAATCTAAATGAATTAAAACAGAGTGTGTGGATATATGTATGTATGTGTGTTAGAAAGTGACTTATACCGAGTAAAAGAGAGTTCGAGGAAATGAAACCGGAACTGAAGCTGGTGATAGTATAACATAAAACTTACATAAGATACAAATTACTAAATTATATATATAACTATGGAGTGTAATCGATTTTTTCGTGATTCAGAAACTAAGCAAATAACTAAATTCACGAAATCGTAATATTTGAGAAAAAAAAAACATTACAACACCATTTACATTAAATTGGACGAAACTATATATGAGAGCTATATCACTCCATTCTAGACTTAATTCAGCACGCTGTGCCAAATTTCGTGCAAATCGAAATGTATTTGGTGTACAACTTACATTAAATCAGGAGAAAAGTATATGGGAGCTATATCTAAATCTGAACCAATATATCTCAATTTTCTTGGACCAAACTTCATTCAATTCAGATCATAAATGCGACCTGTACTTTGCTTACAATTTAACATGGACAGCCGGACGGACATGCATAAATCGACTCAGAAAGTGAGTCTATGCATATTCTCAAAACTGACCATGACTATTTAGTACAATTTAGTACTTTATGTTCCCAAAATTACGCATTTCCTAAACTACCTCAATCCAACAGTAATTTTAATTCCTTAAGTCTGGAGTCCAGCCTATCCGTTTGCACATAATCAAGTTGTACCAAACATAGTACCATTTAGTACACATAAGTACCTCAATCCTGTACTCCAATAGTAATCCTAACTCCTATTTTTAAGTATTCAATCTCTTTACGCTCAACTAAATGCAGATAGTACCAAATTTAGTACTTTTCATAGACATAGGTACGAATTTCTAAAATGGAGCATCTACGTCCTTCTAACTTTCCATCCCTTAATCCGGATTAAGTGTCCCTTAATCCGGATTATGTGTCCCTTAATTCGGATTAAGCCTTAAACCTGGGTCAATGACCCTTAATCCGGATTAAGTGTCCCTTAATCCGGATTAAGTGACCCTTAATCCGGATTATGCCTTAAACCTGGGTCAAATACCTTAATCCGGATTAACTGTCCCTTAATCTGGATTAAGTGACCCTTAATCCGGATTAAGCATTAAACCTGGGTCAATGACCCTTAATCCGGATTAAGGGACACTTAATCCGGATTAAGCCTTAAACCTGGGTCAAATACCTTAATCCGGATTAACTGTCCCTTAATCTGGATTAAGTGGCCCTTAATCCGGATTATGCTTTAATCCGGATTAAGCCTTAAACCCGAGTCAAGGACCCTTAATCCGGATTAAGTGTCCCTTAATCCGGATTATATGTCCCTTAATTCGGATTAAGCGGCCCTTAATCCGGATTAAGCATTAAACCTGGGTCAATGACCCTTAATCCGGATTAAGGGACACTTAATCCGGATTAAGCCTTAAACCTGGGTCAAATACCTTAATCCGGATTAACTGTCCCTTAATCTGGATTAAGTGGCCCTTAATCCGGATTATGCTTTAATCCGGATTAAGCCATAAACCTGAGTCAAAGACCCTTAATCCGGATTAAGTGTCCCTTAATCCGGATTAAGTGTCCCTTAATCCGGATTAAGTGTCCCTTAATCCGGATTAAGTGTCCCTTAATCCGGATTATGTGTCCCTTAATCCGGATTGAGTGTCCCTTAATCCGGATTAAGTGGTCCTTAATCCGGATTAAGCCCTAATCCTGGGTCAAGGACCCTTAATCCGGATTAAGTGTCCCTTAATCCGGATTGAGTGTCCCTTAAGCCGGATTAAGTGGCCCTTAATCTGGATTAAATGGCCCTTAATCCGGATTATGCCTTAATCCGGATAAATCCTTAAACCTCGGTCAAAGACCTTAATATGGATTAAGTGGCCTTTAATCCGGATTATGCTTTAATCCGGATTAAGCCTTAAACCTGGGTCAAGGGCCCTTAATCCGGATTAAGTGACCCTTAATCCAGATTAAGCCTTAAACCTCGGTCAAAGACCTTAATCTGGATTAAGTGGCCCTTAATCCGGATTATGCCTTAATCCGGATTAAGCCTTAAACCTGGGTCAAGGACCCTTAATCCGGATTAAGTGTCCCTTAATCCGGATTATGTGTCCCTTAATCCGGATTAAGGGCCACTTAAGATCAAATGTCCCTTAATCCGGATTGTAATATTAAAAAATATTCTGTACCAAGTATGTTAGTCCTAGGGTCCTTATTAAATATTATTTAACCAGTGTGCGGAGCAGTATAGTCGGACGGGGCCGACCATATGATACCCTACATTACTTCCAGGAAAATCTATATTCTGAGCTTTGGCAATATTTCGAGATATTTTTACCAAATATTAGTAATATTCAGTAAAGCACTTCTAATTACTTGTAATGATTCCCTTCATCGTGGGTTGTGTTGTGCTGTTAGACTTTCAATGTGGCCTATAGATCGACTCGAACAAACACAAAAAAAATAAGTTTTCGGTCCACTTCATCCAAAAATTATTATCTGATCATCACATCATTATAGGCGTTGTACATGACCATAACTGGAATCTCATGGAACATTTCAAAGCGATCAGCGCTATATTTCCGCCCTCTGGTGTGGTAATGGGTTACTAAATAATATATTAATACGTAAGCACCTGTAAATATTTACGTGTAACTCCCACATCCGAGTACATACGACAATATAATTGGTATCAATTTAAAGGCCAACCACTCCTCTTGGATAAACTATCAACTTTTCGGCTATATGTCCTTCAAGAGTAAATATATACGCTATATAATACAATTTTTTTAATTTTTCACACAAAAGTCAAGGTCCATTTGAACCTCTAAATATTGACCGATTTTTATCAAAACATACATGCTTATTCTTTGGTCCAATCCCCTTCTCCATGTAAAAATTTGAGATGTTTGGGCCATAATTGCGGCCTTTGGAGTGATCAGAAAAACGGACAAAAAATAAGTGTTTGGTTTATTTCATCCTCTAAATATTAACCGATATTTACCAAAAACAATAGGAGTCTTCATTGGGCCATTCCCTTCCTACATGCAAACTTTGGTGAAGATTGGATTAAGCGGCCCTTAATCCGGATTAAGCCTTAAACCTGGGTCAATGACCCTTAATCCGGATTAAGGGACACTTAATCCGGATTAAGTCTTAAACCTGGGTCAAATACCTTAATCCGGATTAACTGTCCCTTAATCTGGATTAAGTGGCCCTTAATCCGGATTATGCTTTAATCCGGATTAAGCCTTAAACCTGAGTCAAGGACCCTTAATCCGGATTAAGTGTCCCTTAATCCGGATTGAGTGTCCCTTAATCCGGCTTAAGTGTCCCTTAATCCGGATTGAGTGTCCCTTAATCCGGATTAAGTGGCCCTTAATCTGGATTAAATGGCCCTTAATCCGGATTATGCCTTAATCCGGATAAATCCTTAAACCTCGGTCAAAGACCTTAATATGTATTAAGTGGCCTTTAATCCGGATTATGCTTTAATCCGGATTAAGCCTTAAACCTGGGTCAAGGGCCCTTAATCCGGATTAAGTGACCCTTAATCCGGATTATGCCTTAATCCAGATTAAGCCTTAAACCTCGGTCAAAGACCTTAATCTGGATTAAGTGGCCCTTAATCCGGATTATGCTTTAATCCGGATTAAGCCTTAAACCTGGGTCAAGGACACTTAATCCGGATTATGTGTCACTTAATCCGGATTGAATGTCCCTTAATCCGGATTAAGTGGGCCTTAATCCGGATTATGCCTTAATCCGGATTAAGCCTTAAACCTGGGTCAAGGACCCTTAATACGGATTAAGTGTCCCTTAATCCGGATTAAGGGCCACTTAGGATCAAATGTCCCTTAATCCGGATTGTAATATTAAAAAATATTCTGTACCAAGTATGTTAGTCCTAGGGTCCTTATAAAAATATTATTTAACCAGTGTGCGGAGCAGTATAGACGGACGGGGCCGACCATATGATACCCTATATTACTTCCAGGAAAATCTATATTCTGAGCTTTGGCAATATTTCGAGATATTTTTACCAAATATTAGTAATATTCAGTAAAGCACTTCTAATTACTTGTAATGATTCCCTTCATCGTGGGTTGTGTTGTGCTGTTAGACTTTCAATGTGGCCTATAGATCGACTCGAACAAACACAAAAAAAAATAAGTTTTCGGTCCACTTCATCCAAAAATTATTATCTGATCATCACATCATTATAGGCGTTGTACATGACCATAACTGGAATCTCATGGAACATTTCAAAGCGATCAGCGCTATATTTCCGCCCTCTGGTGTGGTAATGGGTTACTAAATAATATATTAATACGTAAGCACCTGTAAATATTTACGTGTAACTCCCACATCCGAGTACATACGACAATATAATTGGTATCAATTTAAAGGCCAACCACTCCTCTTGGATAAACTATCAACTTTTCGGCTCTATGTCCTTCAAGAGTAAATATATACGCTATATAATACAATTTTTTTAATTTTTCACACAAAAGTCAAGGTCCATTTGAACCTCTAAATATTGACCGATTTTTATCAAAACATACATGCTTATTCTTTGGTCCAATCCCCTTCTCCATGTAAAAATTTGAGATGTTTGGGCCATAATTGCGGCCTTTGGAGTGATCAGAAAAACGGACAAAAAATAAGTGTTTGGTTTATTTCATCCTCTAAATATTAACCGATATTTACCAAAAACAATAGGAGTCTTCATTGGGCCATTCCCTTCCTACATGCAAACTTTGGTGAAGATTGGTCCATAACTGTGGCCTGTATCGTGTTTACAAATTATAATGGACAGACAGACAGACGGACGGACACACATGTCTAGATCGACAGCTAGTCGAAATATGACGATCGGTTTACTTAAAGGTCACTCTTGTGGCGTCCTTAAAAATAGTTAGGCAATAAAAAATATGTTTTTATGAAATCTGTTGGCCCTTAAAAAACTCTTTAAAACGCTCAAGTAAATGCAGATAGTACCAAGTTTAGTACTTTTCATAGACATAAGTACGAATTTCTAAAATGGAGCATCTACATCCTTCTAACTTTCCGTCCCTTAATCCGGATTAAGTGTCCCCTAATCCGGATTAAGTGGCTCTTAATCCGCATTAAGCCTTAATTCTGGGTCAAGGACCCTTAATCCGGATTAAGTGTCCGGATTATGCCTTAATCCGGATTAAGCCTTAAACCTGGGTAAAGGACCCTTAATTCGGATTAAGTGTCCCTTAATCCGGATTAAGTGGTCCTTAATCCGGATTAAGCCTTAATTCTGGGTCAAGGACCCTTAATCCGGATTAAGTGTCCTTTAATCCGGATTGAGTGTCCCTTAATCCGGATTAAGTGGCCCTTAATCCGGATTAAGTGGCCCTTAATCCGGATTAAGTGGCCCTTAATCCGGATTATGCCTTAGTCCGGATTAAGCCTTAAACCTGGGTCAAGGACCCTTAATCCGGATTAAGTGTCCCTTAATCCGGATTAAGCCTTAAACCTCGGTCAAAGACCTTAATCTGGATTAAGTGGCCCTTAATCCGGATAATGCTTTAATCCGGATTAAGCCTTAAACCTGGGTCAAGGACCCTTAATCCGGATTAAGTGTCCCTTAATCCGGATTAAGTGACCCTTAATCCGGATTAAGCCTTAAACCTCGGTCAAAGACCTTAATCTGGATTAAGTGGCCCTTAATCCGGATTATGCTTTAATCCGGATTAAGCCTTAAACCTGGGTCAAGGACACTTAATCCGGATTATGTGTCACTTAATCCGGATTGAGTGTCCCTTAATCCGGATTAAGTGGGCCTTAAACCTGGGTCAAGGACCCTTAATCCGGATTAAGTGTCCCTAAATCCGGATTATGTGTCCCTTAATCCGAATGTCCCTTAATCCGGATTATAATATTGAAAAAATATTCTGTACCAAGTATGTTAGTCCTAGGGTCCTTATAAAAATATTATTTAACCATTGAGCGGAGCAGTATAGTCGGACGGGGCCGACCATATGATACCCTACACAACTTCAAGGAAAATCTATATTCTGAGCTTTGGCAATATTTCGAGATTTTTTTACCAAATATTAGTAATATTAAAGTAAAGCTCTTCTAATTACTTGTAATGATTCCCTTCATCGTGGGTTGTGTTGTGATGTTCGACTTTTAATGTGGCCTATAGATCGACTCGAAAAAACACAAAAAAATAAGTTTTCGGTCCACTTCATACAAAAATTATTATCTGATCATCACATCATTATAGGCGTTGGACATGACCATAACTGGAACCTCATGGAACATTTCAAAGCGATCAGCGCTATATTTCCGCCCTCTGGTGTGGTAATGGGTTACTAAATAATATATTAATACGTAAGCACCTGTAAATATTTACGTGTAACTCCCACATCCGAGTACATACGACAATATAATTGGTATCAATTTAAAGGCCAACCACTCCTCTTGGATAAACTATCAACTTTTCGGCTCTATGTCCTTCAAGAGTAAATATATACGCTATATAATACAATTTTTTTTTAATTTTTCACACAAAAGTCAAGGTCCATTTGACCCTCTTTATCAAAACATACATGCTTATTCTTTGGTCCAATCCCCTTCTCCATGTAAAAATTTAAGATGTTTGGGCCATAATTGCGGCCTTTGGAGTGATCAGAAAAACGGACAAAAAATAAGTGTTTGGTTTATTTCATCCTCTAAATATTAACCAATATTTACCAAAAACAATAGGAGTCTTCATTGGGCCAATCCCTTCCTACATGCAAACTTTGGTGAAGATTGGTCCATAACTGTGGCCTGTATCGTGTTTACAAATTATAATGGACAGACAGACAGACGGACGGACACACATGTCTAGATCGACAGCTAGTCGAAATATGACGATCGGTTTACTTAAGGGTCACTCTTGTGGCGTCCTTAAAAATAGTTAGGCAATAAAAAATATGTTTTTATGAAATCTGTTGGCCCTTAAAAAACTCTTTAAAATTCTTTAAATTGTTTAACCCACGTTCATAATCCACCTCTAGGATCCTCTGTTAAATCTGTATAGTCCACATACATATCCACTGAGAGTATTTAATTTGTTTTTATTTCCCTAGAAATTATGGCAATTAAAAATTTTAATGTTATCGTTCTAATGTTTTCACAAGTTCTCCTATTCCCCTAATTAAGATGTTTGCTTTAATTTCTGAACTACGAAAAAAATCATACCATATTTATGTATAATTTAGTAAATTTGTATATTAGTTTTAGTTTGTCGTGGGTTGATGCACTGCTATCACCAGTTTAGGTTTTATTTCCACGAACTCTATTTTTTCGAATAAGTTACTTTCTCATATAAACGCACACAAACATCCACACTCTGGTAATTCATTTAGTTTGGTTTGATTTCTACCAAATGGATAGTAACGCACATGTATGTGAGTGTGTGTGAGAGTGCGATAGTGGCAATGTTGGCTTGTGGCATGTATGGTAGAATGTGTGTATGTGTGCTTCTGTGATAAATTCAAGGCTTTGTTAATGTTTACGTTGCCAATGAAAATGAAACATAAAATAAATATTACAGAACTAACTAACACTCAAATATATGTATGTGTGCTTATGTGAGTGTAAAGGTGATTTTTGTGGGGGATTATATGTTAACACCTCTCGACATTAGTTGGATAGTTTATTAAGTATGTCATTGCTTCAAGGTAATAATGTTAAATCTGTCCTCATTTTCAACAACGATATCTGTATGTCTGTCGTCTACATTTATTTCACTTTTACTTCCCAAGGGGGGTACCTTCCTCTTATTTTTATTGTTTTCAAACAACAACAAACATATTATGGTTCTCTAGAAAGGTAGTTATGTTCTCCCGGTTAAATGTTTGCAACAATTGTTGGTCTAATGATTCTCAAATGATGATATATGTGATTCTGCAACAAACACAATCATGTTACTATTTTTGAACACTGACCACTGAATGAAAACAGCAAAACCACAAAAACCTCAACAACAACACATAACTAAAACCAATTTACTTCCTTTGCAACGAAAACAGCACTCACACATACACACACTCAAATACACCCGAAACAGAATTTCATACAACTTTATTTTTGTTTGCTTGTTTTCAAATGTCAGTACCAGCAAACAAACAAATACACCATTTGTTGGATACAATAGAATGGTCAAGTCCTTGATGGAATTCAAAAGGAAGGGGTAATATCCCTCCAGTGGATGTTATAGCATCATTTATGCTCAATGGTGATGGTGATGATGTTCCTGCAGCCACTACTACTACCACTGCTGCTGATGATGATGGCTCAATTGTGTATTCTTTCTTGTTTGTTCGAAATGGGTTTTTTGGTTCAATTTCTTTGTGTTATTTTTTGGAATTATGTGTGCTTGCTTTGTTCTAAATTAAGTTGTTTTTTTTTTTCTTTCTAGTTCTTTGGAACTATTGTGAAATGCAATTGAATGGTTATTATGATGATTGGCCTGCTATGATATGATTGTTTCATAGGTATTGTTTGTGTTGTGTGTAACTTTGGAAAATGATGTGTACTTTCTATGAATGCCTGATTATGTGCAATTATTAGGTTACAATGTGAAATATACTTGATTTTTTGTAAGAAGTTTAAAAGTTTCTGTTTTGAAGAAGTAAAATGGATTTCAGGGCAAACATTAATCGAAATTCATTTTTAAGGCCTATAAAAATTATTGTCTTTATTAAATTATTGTATTCCTAGAAGAATGTAATTAAAAAAATCTCATGGTCAACTGATATATTTTTAAGCCCTGTCAGAGTTACAAGCAAATTTTTTGCTGAGACTTAAAGAGATAAGTGGCAACGTGGCAGAAAAATATGTATAATTTTCCTGACTAAATAGTGAAAAAAAGAATACCTATAATCAATAATTGTTCTATTGTTTTTCAAAGTAGTCTACAGCATAATTTATAATTTTTTTCATACGATCAAACCAATTGGCGAAGATTTGGAGAAACCTACAAAATATGAAAATAAATTCAAATGAGTTCCAAATAGTAACATGAACATTGGACATCATAGTCACACATTTATGGAAGCCCCAATATTATCCAAAACTACCATCGAATAAGCAATACCATTGAAACAATCATATCATAGCAGGCAAATCATTATAATACCTATTCAATTGCAGAACGAAAGGAAAAAAATAAATTAATTAATTTAAATCAAGGCAAGCGCAAATCAGTAAGAAAGTCGTACGGGCCGTCAATATGATACCCTTTACCACTTTGGTTACATACAAGAGACGCTAATTTTTTAAATATCCTGTATATAGTATATATAGGAGCTATGTCTAAATCTGAACCGATTTACACAAAACATCACAGACGTCAAACTGAACTTAATTTAGTACGCTGTGGAAAATTGTGTCTTATGTATAGGGTTGGGTACATCATTTACAAAAAATCGCACGAAGCTATATATCGGAGATATATCTAAATCTGAACCAATTTCCTCAAAACTTCACATACATCAATATGGATCTATTTTAGTACGCGGTGTCTCAATTGGAAAACCATTGGGGGTTTGGTGCATCATTTACATAATATCGCTTGAGACTATATATGGGAGCTATATATAAATCTGAACCGATTTCAAAAGAATTTCAGTTTTTTTGTATAGAAGCAATAGCTTCTGGGGAGAATATCCCAACAAAAAACTGAGGGAGCTGATGAGGATCAGTGGCGTGATCCGAAACTATAGTCTTCCCTGCCTTACACCTCGGCAAACAATGCCATACATTCCCCACTAATAAATAGTTGTTTTTTATAAAAACAACCAACTGGGATTCAGCCTGACTATTTTGCAAAAACAAAATACAAATGGTATCCCAAATAAACCGCCAACACTACTGAATTTCACTAAGATTCAACTGGACCTAATTCAGTAGGCTATGCAAAATGTTGTCTCGATCGAACAAATATTGGCTGTTTTGTGCATCATTTAGATGAAATCAGACGAAAATATATATATATATATATATATATGGGAGCTATATATAAATCTGAACCGATTTTCTCCAATTTCAATAGGGTTCGTCCTTACATCAAATAAGTGGCTTGTGCAAAATTTCATTCCAATCGGATCATAAATGCGACTTTGTTCACAAGAATACATGGACAAACGGACGGCCGAACATTCATAAATAGACTCAGAAAGCGTTTCTATGCATATTCTCAAAAGGAACCACGTATCTATCTCGTTTTCTTTTGCCTGCTATAATACCCTGTAACACAGTTGGGTAAGGGTATACAAATTCCAAAAAATCCCACAATTGATAATCAGCAGTGGCAGCAGGAACATCATCATGTTATAACAACCAGTGGAGGATATTACCCCTTCCTTGACATCAAGGACTTGGCCATTCCATTATATATTTCATTGTATCTAACAAATGGAGTATTTGTTTGTTTGCTGGTACTTACATTTGAAAACAAGCAAGCATAAATAAAGCTGTATGAAATTCTGTTTCCGGTGTATGCTTGTGAGTGAGTATAGTTTTTCGTTGCAGAGGAAGTAAATTGCTTTTAGTTGTGTGTTGTTGAGGTTTTTGTTTGTGGTTTTTCGTTTTCATTCAGTGGCAAATGTTCAAAAATAGTAACATGATTGTGGGTGGTCTAGAACCACATATCAGTATTTGAAAATCATTAGACAAACAATTGTTATAAACATTTAACCGGGAAACATACATTTCTAGAGAGCAATAAAATTATTTATTTATTTTAACAAGCATAAACCGTGGGAGTGGTATGCCTTTCTAATAAAGTTGGTATTACTGCGGACGGACGTCGATGTCAAACGTGTGGACACTTTTCGAGATTTAACATCACTACTTTGAAAATTTACAAAAATGTCAACCAACTAATGCTAACAGGTTTAGATATATACCCCTTATTAAACCACCTTTATACACACATA